>NC_064534.1:14547459-14834959 GCF_023856365.1 Brienomyrus brachyistius | reverse complement strand
CTCTACTGAGCACTGTAAAAAAAAAAATCACACAGTGAGGTAATTCATCCTTCACGCAGGCCTCAGTAGACAATAAACAGTAAACAATACGTGTGTGGCGCTTGCTTGGTTCTAATTTATCTCCAAGAATCCAGTGCTTTCATTTATTTGCATGTTTTTTCTTACCACCATGCAAAGGAATTCTGAGATATCTAACCAGGATGCATCCATATGCCATTTCATCTAGAATGTTCCATAGGCATCCTAGGATAAGCTTTGTATCAACATTGACCGCAAGGTCGAATGAAACACCAGTAAATATAATGCAGTGGTATCTGAAGAAATTTCACAACAGGTAATATTTTTATTGCACTGAAATGTCCCTTACTGTATAAGTATGTTTCTACTAAAAAGCATATAGAATCAGTTTTATTGGGTAGACAGTTACAAAAAATCATAAAAAGATAGGATAATTGATGATTTAATACCAGATTTCTGTCAATCATGTCTCTCATTTTGTTATTAACAAATATAACCTGCTATATCCCCAAAACAAGAAGAGGTGGTTTATGGTTGTCCTTTTGATGGTTAACCAGCAGACAGTACCTTGTGCATTCAAAATATCATTCTGGCAGCAACTTCATTTACAGTTTTACTGGCAGTTTCAGAGCTGGTTAATGCCTGAGCTTTTGCAAGCATAACAACATCATATACTTTTAAACCTTGTGTTTTTGTATCCACATCCTGCATCTTCAGCCTTGGTCTCGTAAGTAAACAGATATAGTTCAATAAACAATAAGTGACATTAGATGATAAAAGTACTAAGCTATGAGGTATCTTGGGTATTTTTTTAGAATGAACAATACAAAATGTGTATATGGGCTGGAGGAAAGTTATGCAACAGGTACAAGAAGTTATAATGACAGATATTAACGTTCATCCATCACCTTGTATTGTATAAGCAGCTCGATTATAGATCAGTATATTCTGGTATGACTGAAAATAGCTGTGGTGTACATAAAGAAATTTGAATTACCTGTGCTCTCATAAGTCGCATCATAACAAATCCGTCTATTTATATAATTAATTCCTTAGTACCTTTTGAGAAGCTCAGGTAAAATTGTCAAAATGTATATAAGAATGATAAAAGTCTACTGAATAATATTTAATTTCAGTTAGATACATTCAAGAGTATATGTCAAAGTAGCATTTGATTTATTTCAATATATTTTGTTCAAGGGAACTGCTAAATTTTTCCTTAGCAGATTAGCATTTCCACTAAATTGGAAAACCGTTAGTGGACCAACAGCGTTCGCAAAATTTAGTTTAGTAAAAAATGTTTGTAAATCCTATAATCACACATATTTGTTCCGGTTTGCTGCGAGTCTGTCTGCAACAGTCTGACATGCTGTTGATTGACTACATGGAAACACAAGATGTGACTGGTCAATAACTTGCTGTATTTAACGTAATCCGAGCTAAATGTAAGTGAAAGAAGATAAGTCAATTTAAACTGTTGTACCCTGAACTAAGCGGAAAACTGGGGCCTGTATCATGAAGCTGGATTTCTTGCTTATAGTCGCATGACTTGTAAGATTTCTGGTACCCTAGTTTAAATGTACTTTATCTTCGTACACTTACATTTAGCCGATGTTATGTTAAATACAAGTTATCTGGCTAGCCAAGAAGTTATCCTGCTTCGGCCCCTGATTATTTTCTAGGTTCTGATTGACAGAGCCGTAGACCACTAAAGCCAAGACCCTCATTCCTAGTTCTGGGTGAACAGTGCAATGTTAGCGAAGCTGTTTGTGGTCTACAAAGGGCAAAATGTCAGCATGGGCCAGTCATGGAAAAGGACTCCTGCATTCTGCAGTGTCTGGAATAAATTAACAATCACAAATTAGGTTAATCCTAAACATCCCCAGGTAATCACTCCAGCCCCGTGTAACTAAATTCCTAAACAGGTTCAAATTTCATCTGATATTTTTAAAGGTTTCAGAACCCAATACCAAATTGAAACTAAATTCATATAATAAAAGTTGCTGGTTAGTGGTTATCATTAGCTTCTGCTAATTTTTTTTACTGGTTTAATCGGTGTAGTGTTATTGAATTAAAATTTTGGAGTTAGTGGATTAGCAGTTAATGAAGATAACTTTTTGGACAGCTGTGCCCACCCCTGATGAGAATAAATGACCAAAGGTTTTTCATAAATAGTGCATCTTCAGGTCTGATCTGTTAAGTGTGGGTTTTATGATGGAAGCACAAGATGTGAAAATGTGTCTAAAAAAGCATTTATTTCAGCGTTCATTTGTCTCTCGTTATCTGTATGATAGTGGACAAGGTTTCGTGGCTTTTGGTCCAATCCAAGAGACAGACAGTCTGCTTAAAACAATGTATAAATATACAGTAGTTCAAACAAACCTGAATCTCATGAATGTAGCACTGTTGTGAGACAAAACAGAGCATTTATGTTCAAGAATGTAGGGTAATCTGTTATATTAAGGCTTTATTTTAAATTTAAATCAAAATTTGATGTTGAAACCTGAGCAAAAAAAAAAAAAAACAACATTTAAGGAAGTATAACAGCAGGAATTGATCTGGCATAATTTTATATAAAGAAAACAGCATTGTACTCTGGGACATCAAAGTGCAGCAATGTTGTGACTGGTATGTCTGTACGCTGGACCTCAGTCAAGCCAGTGCAGAACCAGTGGTACTTTAAAAAGCTCATTAAAAAGATTTTAAAAAGACACAATTATGAAAAACACACATACAATAATAGTACATAATACACAAGATGGATTATTCCCCTGTACTACTAACTTAAGTGCTAATCACATATTTTCACATTCCAACGGTAGTATGGGGTAGTAGTTTGCAGCGGTCTTATTACGTAGGTACGATTTCTTGCACTTAAGGCCATACCAGGTCATCAAGTGGCCGAAGTTCTGCGATTTTCGTCGACAGTGCAGCTCCTTATTGCACTCGGTGCTCAGTTGCCAAGTGGTCTCTGAGTGACTGCCAACCCAAATGTGTGCGGGAAGAGTGTGTTAAACCACCCCCACGGGCAGCAACTGTGATTACAGTGGAGGTGGGGGAGCATGTCTTTGAGGCACGAGTTGCGTTTTCATAGGTGGTCTGTGGGAAGAAGTGAAGAGAACAGGTCACATGCTAAAGCCCATTCCTGTGAACGGCAGACGGAGGGGGGTTCTTACTGTGGACGTCGTGGAGGTGGGGCATAGCTTGGCACGGATGCTGTTCTGTTGGTCTGCACAACCTACACAGAAAGGGCACAAGGGCAACAGCCATCGGTGTACGTGTGTTAGGGTTCACAAAGAATGGTTCCAAATTCATGGGAAAAGGCACTCTCAGCATTATGTTGGACCCCATGTGATCAAGAACAGTCCTCCTGAACATAAGAACATGCAAAAAAAGAGCGCGAGGAAGAACATATAGCACAACAGGAGATGCAATGGGTAGATGCCTCAGCGTATGACTGATACAGATCAACACCAGCGATTCTGGAGTTTCCAGGAATCCTGGCTATTCAGACTTAAATCAATGCAAGATTTGTGGGAAAGGACTGAAGAAGTTGCGATGTCCTTCATTGGTGAAAGGGAAATGAGGCCCGCCACAGGAAAAAGCACGAAGAGCAAGCTCCTCCTAATAGCCCTAGAAGCATGCAAGCAGAGACCAAAGCCTCCAACTACAACTCCTATTCCCGGGTACATAACCACTGACAGGAATGAAGCGCTGCTTAGTCTGAATCCAGCCCAATGCTCCCAAAACCCCTGCTAGTTACGAGCTTCAGATTACACTAGCCACTATTAAGCTCCATTTCTTTTTAAAATCTCAGAATTTTATGCAGCGCGCCAACAGGACAGGAAGGTTCTGCCCAAATCGCCTGCAAGGTGATGATTTTAATGGAGGGGTCTTGTGGCTCGATCCTGCAGCCCACTGGAGAAGCAGACAGAAAAGTGGAACCAGATCTTCCAAGCAGCAGAAATGGTTATATGAATATATGCATGTACACATATCATTTACCTCCTGGGATGGTAACAACTGAGCTTGATGCTTTCATCATAGAAAAGAAGGGGGAAAAACTCAGTCATTACTACAAATTTTGTCTGCATTTTAGTTAAAGGTGAAACTGTAAACACATGGTCTCAAACAGCATTCGACTAATGGACACTCCATAAAGAACATTTTACAGTTTACTCTATGCAAACTGTAAACAATTTACCAGTGACTTCCACAAAACGAGCTAAATTGACAAATTACATCTGATTGGTTAATTCATTAATTAAACATTAATCAGTAGACAGGAACCTCCTTGGAGAACTTCATGTACAGATAAGCATATGGAACTTTAAATCATAAGGCAGAGGACAATGGCTTTTGTCTGCCTTTAATGTTGGATATGCTAGCAGCTGACCTCGTTTTGTGTGGCTGTTCCATAGGGGAGTTCATGGAGAACATAATGCATTAACTGGGTTAAAGGGTTACGCTCGGTTCACTCACTCCATCCTTGACGATATTGCCCGGGGTGTTCCTCTGGGGGGATCTCCGGTTGCTGTTTGCCGCACCTCTGCTGTTTCTACCGCTGCTGCCCCTGGTGGCAGAAGAGAGCGCTGTCACGCTGTGTCAAGTCAGAGCACTGAGAAGTTCAAGCAGCAAGGACAGGATTGACTTTGCTCACAGGCAAGTTTGGCCTGAGAGCTCAGACAATGGGTCAAGTCAAAACTACAATATCTGCTTAACATGTCCTTTCGGTACACAGCTCCATGTTGACAGGCTGAAGGACCATGTGCCTCTTCTCCAAGATATTTAGCTTGAAAAGAATGTCTTAGATAAGGGGTGTACTGGGTGGATTAAGTCAATGTCTTTGGCCCTTGCATAACTGTAGGGGCAGTTGAGTCTTATACAGACCTGGAGATCAACCACGTTGGGGTTACTTCTCACTTGGAGAGATGTTCCTGGTCGAGCTGTGAGACCCTGGCAAGAACTTGACACCTGTTTCCCAAGCCGTGCTCCCTGACTATACTCACCTGCAGAATCGCCTCCGTAGTGCATCCCTCTTCAGATAGACGTAGACCCCCAGGACTAGCATTGGGAGCACCAGGAAAAAGAAGACCAGCAGGCCATCCCGTGTCGAGGTGTCCTTGTCTACAGGGAGGAGGCGGGGTTAGTGTGTGGATGAACGACGCGCCTACGCAGCCGCTGCGGTGTCGCAACGCCCCCTCCGGTACTCGGATGAGGGGAGGCGGACGGCGGGAGTAGGTGTGAGTGACTCAGCCTGTACTGCGAGAGCTCCGCAGCGAAGGGACCCCTCCCTTCCTTACCGTTCCATGTGGGGCCGCTGTCCACGCTCCCCCCGTAGCCTCTGTTCTTGCAGTCGGAGGGGGCCCAGCCGTCGTCACAGTGACAGTTATTATTGCTGTTGCACACCTACAGGAGAAGGGACAAGTCCTACATTAAAGGCCCAAAATCCATAGCAGTCAGTTAGCTTTAAGTAGAGCCACCGTTTGTGACACAAAGGGTAGCGAGTTTAACGCTAAACGACAGGGCGGTGTTTTGAGCAGCAGTACGTACCCCATGGCCGTGGCATTTCTGTTGGGTGTCGCAGTCGTATTTCAGTAGATCGGCACTTACACATTCGTAATTCAAGCACACCTGAGGAAAACAAAGCAAGCACCAAATTTCACTGGAGTTTTTTCACTGGAGCCCAAATGGCCATGGCAAAGTCATTACATGTAACATTTTATTTATGTAACAGATACTTTTACCCAAAGCAGTGTACATTTTAAGGAATCAGGATTAGACAGTCCCTGCAGTGACTGGGGTTAAGGGCATCGCTCAAGGGCCGAACAGTGAAACTGTGCCAGCCATGGGACTTGAACCAGCAACCTTCCGATCACAGGCAGTGTCACAACGGACTGAGTGATCTCATATTACAGGGACAGAAAGAAGGGGAAAGGAGCCTTCCATCCGCCACTGGCTGTGTCCTACCTTGTTTTCCGCACATATGGTGCCCTCGTTCACCATGCCTGGGTCAGGGACATCGGAGCCCAGTTGGAAATCCACGCCCCAGCACTTGGTCCCACCGGCTGGCGTTTGGATGAAGGAGGGTTCGATGCCAAAGATGGTTCCCATCTGCACATTCTCACACTGCAGCTTTCCACACATGGCATTGCTGCAGAGAACAGAGGGGGTGCTGCGGTAAGGGGGGGGGGGGGGTTGTATCCATAGCTGCCATAAAGGGGGGCCACCGGTTTATACATTGGGGGGAAGTGTGTAATGCTCTCTTGGCAAACTGACCTGCTTGCGCACTTCTTGTAGCTGTTCCCCTGGAAGCCGCAGTTCCCGAAGCGGTCTCCCATCAGATTGACGTGGTGAAAGCATACCTCCGGGGCAGCCTTGGCCTCTGAGCGCGCACACACACACACACACACACACACACACACACACACACACACAGGTCAGGAGGGCAAGTCTGATATGCTCCATTGTCTACCTGGAACTTTTTTCCCCCCCCACTACAGTGACTCTACAGCAGAGGGCACTCAAGTGCAAGTTTTGAAAATGACAGTGATTAACTACAGGAGAAAACAATGGGGTATTAGGCACTGCGGAGGACTCAAATCCCGACAGCCAAGTGCTTTGTGACGACTTGTGTGTAAAATACTGCTATTATAATAGAAAATTTACAACACAATAACTGAGCATAATACAAGGTTAATTAATGCTATTACATCATTGATATTTTGCTTATTATTAGAGTATCAGATTGAGAATAATCAGTAGCTAAGTAATTCAGTTCAATTTTATTTGTATAGCGCATTTTCACATTACATTGTCTAAAAGCGCTTTATATTATCCCTGCCCAAAGCCCCCAGTGAGAACCCAGTGATGACAGTAGCAAGGAAAAACTCCCTAGAAGGAAGAAACCTTGGGAGGAACCATCCTCAAGGGTCCGGGAGAGGAAGTCAAATGGGCAAGAAGTAATTTATTTTAGGAAAGTAATTTAATATGTTTTTGGTAGATTTTGGATGAAGGCTATCCACAGTGGACTTGTATTCCAGGAAGACCAACTCACTTGGGCCGAAAATTGCCTGACACTGTCCATCATAGTGCTTGCACTTCCCGTTGTAGCAGTAGGCTGTTCCGCTTCTGCACTGGTGCCCGTTTTTCTTGTAGCTGTCACTCTGGCACACCGAGGACGTGCCGTTGCAGTACTCAGGCAGGTCGCACTCGTCATTGGTAGCCCGGCACATGGAGCCGGCCGAAAGGAACTAAGACAAAGCAAGACGGCAGAAGGAAGGGTGGTACAGGGCGGAGATCTGGTAGGCTAAGCTTCTGCTATAAATAACAATGGGATTCAGAATGGATGACAATCTGCCAAGTCATCCTGCCTCTGGAAGGTGTTGTGTAGAGGGAGCCCCCTGTAGGGGGAGGAGGGGATTTACCCGGCAGTTTTTGCAGCACGCCCCATCAGCGCACTGTGCCCAGGATTTGAGCTTGCATGTCTTGGGTTCACAGCAGGGATCGTTCTTGCACTCCTACATGAAGAGTGGAGGACAAATGATTGGTCAGTACAGAAAAGGCACCTTCGAAGCTCGTTCTTGCCTTTACCCTTATATGGAGCTGATACGCCAGTGCTAGGCTGTGCGTCGTCGTGCTGGCTCACGTCTAGGCTAGGAGCCTAAACGCTGTAGCCATGTGGCTCCAACATTGTCCTGCTACACGCGTAGCATTTTCGTCAACCAGATTATGTACTTCACACGTTTCCGAGCCCGTTTCACAAACCTCCCCCTCCCGTCCCCCGCACCCCTCACCACTTCCGTGCCACAGTCGCACTCCTCCCCCACGTCCACCAGCTTGTTCCCGCAGTAGGGGGTGCTGTAGGCCTCCTCCGGACGGGGGGAGTTCAGCAGACAGCGACCCCTGCTGCCCAGTATCAGCTTCTCGAAGTCGTCGGCGCTGCAGCTGCTGAAGTTGCGTGAACCGCTGGAGGCAGGAGGGCCGAGATTTCGGGCCGTTAGCTGACTGGATACCAAGGAAATGAAGAGGTGGCGCTGAGGACGGTGGTAACGGCTGCACTCACGTTGCCCCGGAGTTCATGATGCAGCTGGACACAGCGCAGTGGCACCCCCGCCCGTCATCATGACTCATGCCCAGGTTGTGGCCCAACTCGTGGGCCACGATGGACGCGAACTGCTGCGTGTTCACGTTGCTGAACTGTGGAAGCGCAAAGGAAATGCAAGAGAGCGAAAGTACTGTTAAGATGTGGAACGACATCATCACAAATCCAGGCGGCGAGATGTCGAAAGTTACCGCGACATCACCTAAGCAAAGAAAAGAGTCCAATGTCCAGTCATCCATCCACATTCAAATGTTCATCCACTGCTGGGGAGCACCTTCAAACACTCAAACAGGCACCAAAATGCAGCTGTATGTCTTTGGACCGCAGGAAGGAACTACAGTAGCCGGCCGAAATTCGCACGGCAAAGGGCTTCTGTTATAAAAGGTTATTATTATGGAAATATCAGGAGGGAAGAGAAGCAGACCACCTCAGCACACACAGGTTAGAAGAGACGGCCCACCCACCACATTGATGCCCCCGCCGAGGCTCTGTGAGCAAACCGTGCCAACATAGGCCATCCCGGCCGTGCTCCCGAAGCCCTTCTTCCTGGGGGGTAGCACAGGTGGGCCGATCAGAGAACGGGCAGAAGGACACGCCGTGGGGAGGGGGAGCGGCAGCGGGGGGGGGGGGGCGCATGCCCTGCACTCACAGGATGAGCTGGGCGCTGTCGTGTCGGCGCCGTGGCAACAGGTCCCGCTGCTTCCACTGCACGAAACGATGCAGCACCTCACCTGCGCTGCCGTCTGTACTGATCTGGTTGCCCTGGTTCCAGATCTCCAGTCCCACCAGCACAATCCTGATGTTTAAGGCCTTATACATCTGACATAAGACGGGGGGGGGGGTAGTGCAGAGAGACATGTGACATGCAGACATTATACTACATATGCACTACAATACAGGTTATACTACTATACTAAGGAGTGCTGAGGGAGGAGTCGGCCATGATCCTTTATTTGCACAGGAATATTGGAATGCTTCTGCTAGCAAACCCCATCGTGCTCTCCTTTGATACACATGCATACATACACACACACACACACACACACACACACACACACACACACACACACACACACACACGTTTATAATTATATCTTATAACCAAACTAAATATGAGACTTTTGGCATTTTTCGTGTTTCAATGCAGTCACCGATTTTTAGGTAATTGAATTTCCTTTTGTGGGAACTGAAAAAATCATCCCCACAATGTCAAAACAACAGGTTTTTATCACATTGTGAGGACATTTGGTCCTCACAATGTAATGTATATCAGAAGGTTAAGATCCTTGCTCAGGGACCCAGCATAGATACGACTATTTACCAAGGCTGGGGCTCAAACTCACAACCTTCCAATCACAGCTACCGAGGCCTAACCCGCTGAGCCATTGCTGAATAGCAATTAATGCAATCAATGCAGGGTTCACTGGGAAAGTGATTCAGAACATTTTATTAAAACTTAGAATGATAATTAACAATGCACTCAAAATGGACTCACGCCGTCTATATAGTTGGCGAGCTCGACCATTTCTTCCCGCACCACTGTCTGGTTCCTGTTTCGGAAGTTAAACTGCAAAAGAGAAAGGAGGGACCTGACTTTTTAGAAAATGATGGATGACTGACTCTCTGCTTCCCACTGATGGGAATAAAAATCCCATGCTCACCCTATCATTGTCCACCACCAAGAAGAGCTCTACGTAGTGGGTCTGTTGGAGCACGGCCCGCTTCCTCTGTAACCGAGGGCAACAAGGGACATTAGTGGGATGGGGGTACTAGGATGAGCGGGGCTGAATGCGTGTGACTTACCCGGGGCAGGGGGCCACTAGAGGGCGCATGGAGCTTGTGAATCTGCTCGGCATGCAGGTCATGCTCTTGGTCTTCAGGGAGTGTCCCACACACCAGAGGCTCACCCTGCACGTCTTCCAGCCGGTACACTAAGTGCTGGAAGCTGGAGGACTCCTCCAGAGGCTCGATCCCATAGCTGACGCCAGGCAAGTGAAGCATGCCTCTGCAGGGGGAGGGGGGAGGGGTCATACAGGCTGCTTAGATTCAGCACTGAGGCAATATGTTTTTGGTGAAGAAACAGTCATTTCCTCACACTCATCGTTTTAATACTCACATATCGGAAAGACGCGCAAGTTCACTCCTAATAGCACCTGAGTCATACTGACCGGGTGACTGGTGAGCGACTATTTCCCAAACAAAACCTCTTTTTTTTTCTTGTGAATAGTCTCTTTCCTTTTATACATTCTACATTAGTAAGCAGGAGCGAGGAGGCCACACAAACAAACATATAGTATAAAAACAAGAAAGTTCACAAGAGAGACCTAGGGTCCGAATGACCTGGAGAGATTCTGTGAAGAGGATTGGTCTCCTCAGACGCCATGCTCTGTATGCCCCAACCTTATGATATCTTATAGGAGAAGATCGAATGCTGGTTTATTGGCAAGGGGAGGTTGTACAAAGTTTTCAATGCGGGGCAACTACAATTGTAGCACATGTGTTTTTGCTAAAAAATATATATATTATTTGCTTTTCTCTGAATAAATTTATTCTAATTAAAGGGTTTGATTTTTCAAATTGTTTTTAATGTGACATGAAGCTGCTTCACCAAAATGTGGATTTTTTCTAACCCCTTTTACTGATCTTGAAAAGGGGAGCCAACAGTTGTGGACGGCAGTGTATATAATACATGCTATTATAATGAATGAGAATATGATATTACGAATATATACACCTTACAGCATCAGCTGATATGCTGCATTTAAATGAAATATTTTAAAATGGACCCAAAAAATGGAACAAGTACACGCAGTAGACAAAACATCTTTTTCTTCCAGGTCATAACCATAGATGATAGATTAAATCACACACAAACCCTCGTGTGTCACTGTCATGTCAGAGTCCACCATCAAATGGTAAGGATCACTTAATGGGAGATGAATTTCCTCACTGTACCACTAACCTATGGTGTTTTCAGACAATTACTGACAGATACTGGCCGACTGAGCTAGATGTCCCTCTAGTGGTCAACTACAGGTAATTCAGCTAACATGAAAAAACCACTGTCATCACCAAGCAATGAACCTACATGAAAGACACAACAGCACCTAATTATATCAGCGAGTCATTGTAATCACATTCAGGCACTTAAATTAGTCTTTACTCAACCATCATGCAAGGAGATTAGTGCAGAGGAGGATCCTTATTTTTGGGAAACAATCCTCTGCCTAATGTGCTGGGGGGCATGTGACACATTAAGGGCTCTGCAATCCAGGGGTTTCACAAGACCCACTGTACCATTATCCCAGATGATGAACAGGCCCTGCTTCAGACCACAACTTCCTCTGTAAATCACCAGATGATACATGTTCAGCCGCATGGACACTAGGAGAGGATGGCTGTTTAGACAAGCGCCTTGATTCCTGTTGTACTGAAAACCGAACAAAGACCTCAAAGGTACTTAAAGTTTAATCCAAAGCCACAAGCAGTAAGACACTGGGACAAGCATTTAGAGAAACGTGTGTTATTTATATTCAGCTTGCATATACCGATTTCCTGATGGCTTAACACACACCCATCAGAATAACAAACCCAGAAAAAGCGAATAAGCCTCGCTGGCACAAGTTACGCACATTGCCAGACTGGTCAATATGGTGCTGTTTAGCTGCTTTTGTGCTGGAAACTGGTTGACGATCTTAGCTGGAGCAAAAAGGGATGGCAAGTACAGACCGGTGCCCCCCTCCCAGCACTGCAGAGCAGAGCAGCGGCAGCTGGAGGCTCATGACTGCAAAAGTGCCTTTTAGGCCTGAACACATAGCCACGCCTCCCACCCCACTCGGCGGAGCCCTTACCTCAGACCAGAGCAGATGCTGAGGGCCACAGCGGAGTCGTCCACATCCTGCACATAGCCCCGGTAGTGACAGTGATTCTGGGGCAACAGCAGAGAGAAAGGTGGTGGTGATGTCAGAAGACCACCGGCAAGCCTCACAGATCAGCAACAAAGGAAGGCTCACTGGGACACAGAGAAATTTATCCATACTGAGAATGAAAAATTGTCAGAAAATACTCTTTCAAAAAAAAAAAAAAATAATAATAATAATAATAAAAAGAACAGAAACAAATAGCACAAAAAAAACAAAACTGAAAGAATATAAATTATACTTGGGGATGGGTCCATCCACATATTTTCTGTTCCGATACAAGAGCTCCTCTTACTTTTGTATAAACACATAAACACACGATATATCCTAAAAAAATCTTTAAAATTATGCTACTAGAGACATCTGTAACATACTGTCCCACCTCGTTTGTACATCTTGTTTTAAGCGTTTGAGGCATTTGCAGTTCAGTTTGAATATCTTCCAAGTGAGGATATGCTGAATATGAGGATGCTGAAAATGTCAAACAAAGTTTCTCCCACTGGTAACAGCGTCACTTACAGGTCACTGCAACAGCAGCCCCTCGTGTATCACAAGCTGTAGCGAGGGTGCAAAACAGTCCAAGCTAGCAACTCCCAAATCATCCATTGCTTTTTTCATATTATATGCATTGTCTCGCAAAATTGCGCGTGCTTTGTTTAGTGAGATTTCCCACTAAACGATACTTCCACCTTTCAAATCTTCTCCCCCCCCCCCAAAGATCACTAATCGCTGTCCTACTGGTTTTTGTTAAAAGCATAAAATATAATCACCCTCCGTCATTCATCCAATTTTCTTACGCTCCTTGTACTGTAAAGGGTATGCCCATGACGTCACAGCAGGCAGAAATCACTGTGCTCACTCCCACTGAGTGGCGAAAAAACTATACAAACAATATAGCTATAACTATAAAACAATATAGCCACCTTTCTTTTCCAACACTTGCATTAGCCTATTATCCATTGATCCTGTCAGATTTATATGTGAATGCGCCTAATTTTGATGAAGTGTCCGAGACAACTTCCCACAAGCTGTTCAGTAATGTGTACTGCTTTGCTTGCCTGTAGATCTCCCTCTTTAGCAAGGCCCACAGGGTTTCTATTGGGCTCAGATCAGGTGAGCAAGGGGGGGTCAAGTCATCGCTTTACTATCTTTGAACCTTTTGTTGGCCAGCAACTTCGATGCATGAGACGAAGGAAATTTTCTTGCATCAGCATCATGGACTTTTTGAATGATGCTGGCTTCTGGTACCACTGCTTGAGGAAGGTGTCCTCAAGGAACGTGCATTAGTTTCTGCAGTTCGTTTTCAAGCCGTCTTCCATCTGAAATGGTCCAACCCATCCGGTCCATCCAGGGTCATTCATCTCATCTATCCACAAAACCTTTGAAAAAGGTCTTCATATCTTTCTTTGCCCATTCTTGACGCTTCTGCGTGTGACTTTTATTCAAAGGAGGCTGTTTTTCTGCCTTTCTGACCCTGCCAATCATGCGAAGCACTTTGCACCTTGTACTTCTGCCGAGTAAAGGAAGTTTACATTTCTGAAAGATGGTGGCACTTGACGCTAAAGGGTTCCTGCATACTTCCTGTTTAATTCTTCTTAAGTCTCTGGTTGTTAATTTGCATAATTTCTTCTCAACATGCTTTTTGCATCTTTGTGGTCTCATGCTCAATAATCTTTTGACTGTCAGGTGATCACGACTCAGTACCTTTGCAATTTCAATAGTTTTGTAGCCCCATGAAGCCAGTTAACTATTTTTTGTCTTTTTTTCTTCTGTTAGGTCTCCTTCGGCCAATTTTTCCAGCAGCAAAAATCTGTTTAATAATTATGCACATCTGAAATTAAGGCATTCCTCACTTTAAGCCACACTCTCTCCCAATAAAGCACCTGAAAATGATTAAACTAAGTGAATAATGCAGTTAATATAAAATACTGTGACAAATTTTTGGTCATACCGCTCAGCTCTACGCTGGGGTACTACAAGGAATTTCACTACATCTTGGGCAATGAACTCCACGCTGTCAAAGTTACAGGTCAGCAAGTTTCACAGTTGCCACCATCCCCCGGTTGATATAATGTTTGATATAATACAACATGCAGCTCCCCAAGATTGCTGCCTTTGAAAAAGTAACATTCATGGATAAGCTGAGACGCCTGGAACAGACTTCACAAACATGCAAAGATGGCTGAGAATCGCATATGGGAGTAAAACGTGGGGGTAGCTGTTTTTTTTTTTGAGGAACTGGTGCTGGGGGGAAATGCTGCAGAAAGAGGTGAAAAGGGATATTTTATATTAAGGCAGAGCATAAACCCACAGAAGATAAATAAGGTATAAATCACAGGTCTCAAACTCAACCTGGGGGATGCTGTCAAGGAGGTACTAAGACCTCTGGTGTTAAAACCTTGTAATTCTCAGACACTTTGGGAAACACCTTTGCTGTCTGCACTGCATCTCCCTTGGTTGGATTGAGTTTGTTAATAAATGGCTGCATAACCACCTCCTGTCTCCACTGTATCAACAAGGGCAAACCTTTGTGACCTTTAAAAAAAACCACAAAGCTTGAGAAGAGATTTAACTGTACAATTGACAGGATTCTGGCCAAATTAACCACATTGCACTGTATTTAAACGAGCACTGTGTTAGTGAACCTTATCTGCTGCCTCACAAGGGTGTTTAACATAAATAGCAGCAACAGATTTTTTCCAACCACTTTTGGGAAACAAAGTCGGCACAGAGCTTATGCATTTCTGCACTTAGAGGGGAGGAAATGGAAACTGTCTGTACACCATTATAGTGCTGGAAGGTCTCCTGGGGTCAGCTCACACCCACTACTGCACCCCAGTGACTCCAGTGGCACCGCTAACCTACACTGGCCCAATTATCTGGATTTTTACACTCACCAAGAAAAAATAACCAGCATAGCCCTATAGACCTTACTTCAAAACTTCACGGACAGACTTATTCCACATAGTCTTACCGGTCTAAGAGAAACATCATTGCATGAACATAAAAGCCCAATGTTTTACGTTTTCTGCATAATCTTTTTACTACGAAACAAAAAAATTCCTTTTATGAGCTTAAAATCCAGTGTTCAGTTAATTTATGCAAATTCTTTTAAACAAAGACAATATGAACCAGTTAACGGGCTGACAAATAACAGGTACATCATGCACTGGGAATTTTCATTAACCTGCAACTGCCAAGCAAGCCTGTTCATCTCTAATGGCTTGGATCCGAACAGGACAAAACACACTTCCTGTACCATTTCCGCACAGTGATATGAAGGATTTCCTGTTTTTTTCTGCCAGCATGTCTCCAGGCAAGACCCTGTGAAGATGACTGATACTTTTCCAGGGTGATTTCACCTGTGTCACCTTAAAATACAGATTTGGCCCACTCTTCAATGACAGGAAAGAAAAAAGTGATAAAAACACTAAAAGAAAATGCTGAAAGACCACCTTCCTATGCAGAGGCTGGCTCCTTCCAAACAAGACGGGTTTGCGTGATGGTGCTGGGCCGATCACGTCCAAGTGTTAACATCTAGCCTTTTTTAGTCCTGCAAAACACCTTTTATTCTTTGACCTGGTCAATTATTGCGGTATGTGCAACATGAAAGCTGGTGTACGATCGGGAATGTATAACACGCACTGGAAGCTCAATGAAGAAGAACAAGTCAAGGACAGCTTACAAAAATGACCCAAAACTGAAAGAAAAAATAGCACAAAAAAAGATTTTGCGATATCGAAAGCTGGCAGACTAGTATGTTTCAGAGGGGACTAGATGCATCCTCAAACAGCTTGACCTTTTTATTAAACTATATTAAGGGCACTTGGTACTTTCGGGTACGTCCTTAGTGAAACGAAGCTGAAAGCCACCTTGATGTAACAGAGGTTGGATCTGCGACTGAGGACAACAAATAAATCTGATATCTGTCAGAGATACAATTGAAAATGAAATATGTACAAACAAATAAACCAAAATTTATATATAAATGGATACTGGCATTAATTAGCACTAATGATTGCTGATGCTAACAAACTGTGACCAAAAACTATGATACAATGAACACAACTGAAAAGCCACTGCATATATTGTCACTTCCGTATAAAGTAACCTGCCTCTAAAACAGCATTTTATCTGAGGTTGAGAGGAAAAGTATTCAAGGCAGTCACTCAGAAATATCAAGTCAAGTACGTTTGTCATTTCAGCAATATACAGAATATACAGTGAAATGAAACATTGTTCCACCAGGACCAAGGTGCACAAAAAAGGTATTAAACAGCACAGGTTTGGGGAAAGCACTGTCCCCACATCAGGATCCACCTTAGCTGTCCTGACCAGTGTGCAGTGAGATGCAGTGTGTCATTTGAAAGGACAGAATGGATAAGTGAGATGAGAAATGAGAACCAGATGAGCTACTGCAGGCTATGGTTGAAAGTGACCCCCCCCTCCTCTTCGCTGCTTTATACACGTGATATGACTGCTTATATTAACACAAAATACCATCAACAGGAAGCCCAGCATTCAGTGTTACCACAATGACTGGATAGGTGGTACGATTTTAATGTCCCAGACTGCCAATTCAATGACTTCATTATAAGGCCTATGAAACCTGAATGGTCACATTTTGCCTTTCGCAATCTTGTGGGTCAACAGCTTTTGGGAACCGATGACTGCTACGTTCCTGGCTCTGGTCTAGGCAGAGGAGGAGGGCCTAGCCCTAAGGGAATAGGGGCACAAAGGAGAGAAAATAACAAAATACAAGATCTCATTCCTTTTTTCTTCCTAAGAAGAAAAAAAACCCAAGCGAGAACCACACCCCTAGACCCCTTTTGCGTGTAGAACTATAAAATGAATATGGAGAAGTTAAGATCTATCCATTTCGCAAAAAAAAATAAAATAAATTCATTCATTAACACAGCATGAACAAAAGAGAAAAGAAAAATAAGCGCTTCCATGGGGAGAAGAAAAACTTCCATGTGAGGCAATGATTTCTGCTGAAAGAGCAAGAGGATGTGGCTGATGATCCTTACATCCCTGTCACAGCAAATCATATGCCGCCTTATTAAAAACTGCTGTGCCGACACGGTTTAAAAAAGAAAAAAGATACCATTTCCTGCACAGGATCATGCGGAGGCAGAGTCCATCTCAGGAAGCCTAGTGTACAAGGCTGAGCAACACTCTGGTTTTGAAAGTCAGTCGATCCCACACACACACGTTTGTATTTATATCTTTTGTGAGGACGGTCCAGAACCATTTGTAATAACCGATGATCAACACAACAAACTGCATTAACCAGACATGAGACACTGGAGCATTCTTGCAAAGCATTTTAACATACACCCTGCACCATTCACAAAACGTAAAAGAAAAAGATTTACTATATTCCATAAAACAACAATCGTACACAGGCTATTTAAACATTTACTAGTAAGGGGATAACAACTGACAATTCTGAAATTGGTTACAGGATTGCTGAGTGCTTGGAGATAACAATGTCTGATAGACAACGGGCAGCTTGTCTATCGGCATACAGATCTGAAGTTACACTGCACAATATTTACACTTGATGGAAGCTAGCTGGGGACCATTGCTAAATGCTAACTGTTCATGCTTTGAAGTACGTAATGCTGTAAATATTCCCAGCTGTGCACAAAAACATTGACCTCAAAAAGGAAATACAACGTCTATCCACCAATCTTCAGTCACTTAATCAGCATGAAGTCGTGGGATGGAGACATAACTTAAGTGAAAATGCAGTATGGAGCCTGTCGAATCTTTACCGCAAAATAAATGCCTGGTGGTGATTTTTCATCCTTTCTGTTCTCTTTCCAAGACAAAATTATATCATTACCATTGAAACATTTTGACATTAAGTTAATTCGACTGGATTGTCCATTAAAGCCTTAAAATTCAGTTCCAGTTAGTCCTCAAGCACTACTTCAAGCCCTCCAAGTAATACTTCAAATATGTTATTCAGTCCTCTGCGTACAAGTTTTGTTTTCCCAGACCTCATAAATTTAGAAGCACATCATTGAAAAGATGATGAAATGGTGATGAGTCAGGTAACAGGCGAGGACAGTCACAGTCACAGTCCCTGTCCAAAGCGAGTCTCAGCCAGGCTCTTTGGCACCGAGGTAAAGGTGGCCAAGCTTCACAGGGCAGAATAATTAGACTCCTACAGCTACAGGACACAGTGCCCTTACAATATCCTGCTGACCTCCTGTTGTACAATAGCACACTTTCATTGTGGAACTAACCAGAATTATTCAATATGCACAATTATTAATAAAAAGGAAAAAAAAAATCTATGTCAAATAGAAATTCCTGCATGCAAGGCAGGAAGGGCATCCCAGGGCAAGGTAAACTTGTGGTACAATTGTACCATATTTCTGGTCAAAGAGCTGACTTCATCTTTCCTCAGTAAACTTGCCCAGGCCCTGATTTCTCTGAATCTTGTGTCTCTTTTGAAAAGATGCACAAAAGAAAGCCGCAGAGTCTAACCAGGATGTCCAGAGCACAATACTCCATTGAAAAACAGCATAAAGGCATACTTTTGTCTTCACAACAGAAAGAACATCACATCGTATGCAAACCTGCAATACAGGTTTATAGCCATCTGTATGAAAATATGCTCAAGATACTTATTCACAGAATGTCAGTTAATCTATTCCACGGAACCTTGGTTCATCCTGTACCACATTACTTAGCTTTTTCATCATACCATAATATCAGAATAGGGCACCTCACACCACCAGAGTAGGGGAATTCCAATCCCACCTCTGCTGTGAGAGAAGTTTGCATGTGCGTGTTAGCATGTGTTGCATGGGTGTCCTCCAGCAGGAAAGATATGCAGTATATAATAATAGGGTATAAAATTAGCGTGAGTATGTGCATTTGCCTTGTGATGGACTGGAATTCTGTCCAGGGTACATCCTGTAACACATTATGTAATAACAAATGTAACAAATTTTCTACACATAACATGTCATTACATAATGCGGTGTTACACACTGCATTATGTAATAACACCGCATTGTGTAATAATATATTACAAATTTATAGGCCACATTATAATTTTATATTGTAACATTACCCTATTCTTATTATTATTACTATCGTCATCATTATCATCATTCAATTTGTTACACTGTCGTTACTACATAACGCAACATTATTACATAATGCGTTGTTAAATACACCCACCTTGAGGCGCCTGGGATGGGCCTCAGGCCCCCCCCGCAATCCTGACCAGGAGAGGCAAATGGAAGATGAAATGAAATGTAGCTTCCAACTACCAAAAATTATGCAGTCGAGAATCCAACATTTGGGGAATTTGCATGGGTCAGTACAGGAGAGCAATGGCCAAACCTCAACCTGGGTGAACAACCTTTGTGAACATACTATCTTTCCTGCCAGGTAAATATCCCCCCACCAGGAATACCCATTTCAGTTTGAGGTCTTTGGGAATAAACATACAGCATCAAGCGCTGCATACGAGTCAAATCTGGCAAGTTAAAACAAGTATGTGCAAAGTAAAGTGTTCCACCTTGGCCCCAGAGCTTTTTATACTGATGTCAGAGACTTCATTTGGCACTAGTCAAATAGGTTCATAGCACTCATACTGAAAATGGTTCAGGAAACAGACTTCACAGCAGTGGAACCAGGTTACTCAGCATTTCTCTTCAGCCAAAACTTTGAACCGCATCACTGACACAGATAACGACTGTTAAACCATTTGCACAGCTGGATACAGAGGAATTCAGCCTCAGCATGTGAATCAACATGAAAAAGAAAAAAAAAACAACACATTTTCCTTCCTGGGGCTTGAGCCGGCACCCTCTCTGCCACAAATTGTCTTCCTTTAACCATTTTCCTTCCCCAGGGACAACCATAATTTCGCCCTTCGGCTTAGTTGTGAAATGAGCAGAGAACATCGCCATATGGCACATAGGGGTGACTTCTTCATTTACTCTGAATGAGCTAAATCCCAGAGTAAGGCTGGCACTGGGAGCCTCTGACATCTGCCGAGATAACTCCACCTGCTCAGACCAATACCTCCGTGCTTCACTGACAAACAAAAACACTTTCAAAGCTGCCCCGACTTGTTCGGATCCCACCCAACTCCCTCACAGTCTACTTGTCTCACACAGATTCTTATAAAGAACGATCTCACTGTCGGGTCCTGTTCATTTTCATGGAGCAGCCCATAAGCAATTTAAACATGTACAATAATGTATTTTTAGAAAAACGCAAATTTTGCTACCAACCTACTGTGTGAAGTATGGTGTTTATGCTGCCTGGGATATGCCCATTTCTTTGTATGAAGGCAACGTAAATGTCATTTGTATAGGAATATATGATTGTCACCATGCAGCTTCTGTTAAAACAGTGCTGTTCACATGAAGCATGAACACTTGTGAAGGACATTACAGTATATAGTATTTTTCCTTCTCCTTTCTCCCAAGTAAACTCACCTAGATCTTGATCCCGAATCCAGCCCTCAATTGTAGCTTTACCGTGACTTGAAGCCTTTTCGGTTTTTGTGTACAGTGCTTACTCTGAAACGGGTCCCTTATCTTTCTTATAGCCCATTCTCCCCATCCATTCCCTGGTAAAAGCCCCATTCCTTCCTGGCCCCCATCGCTCGGTAACATATTTCTGTTAACCATTATTTCTGTTAACAATTTCACTCTGATGACACCACAAAAATTAATACAAATAAATACGGTTGTAAGAAGTATTGTCTGTATAATCTACAGACAATTTTTAAATCAAACCCTCGTGCCTTGCAGCAGAACAGCAGGATAATACAAACCTCGTGAGGTAAACTAAACATTTTTCCCTGCACTGACATCTATTTATGAGTACGTAAAACAAAACACATAACATAAATACATCATCATTTAAGACACACACACACACACACACACACACACACACACACACACACACACACACCTGTCATTTATAGCAGTATGTTTCAAAGGATCCAATGTCCAATATGAAGAACCTCTTACCTCCATGAAGGGAGACTCTGTGATCAGAGAGCCATCCTTGGTGTAAAAGTACATGGTGAAGTCTTTGGGAAGAAGCAAACTGAAAGAGGAACAATTATCATTAGCAGTCATGCTTCTTAAAGATGACTTGACCTCTATCCTACAAGGTGGCTTTTCACCTTGCCCCTGCTTGGCTGGGGCCACAGAGGATTTAACATGAACACAACCCTACTTGGCCCTTGTAACAAGAACACAACCCTACTTTTTAGCCAATGTAGAACAACATTTCTCAAACCAGTCCTTGGGGACCCCCACACAGTTCATGTTTTTTCTCTCTCCCAATTCATTGGGAGTTGGGAGAAAACAAAAATTTGGACTGAGGATCCCCAAGGACTGGTTTGAGAAACTCTAATTTAGAATATACATCAGGGATAGGGAACCTGATCCATGGAGAGCCGGCGCGGGTTTTTGGGATGACCTTTCAGTCAGCCAATAATAAAGCAGCGATTCTCAACTCCAGTCCTTGGAATCCACTGTTATTGGCTGATTGAGAGGCCATCCCAAAAACCCGCACCCACACCGGCTCATGGATCAGGTTCCCTACCCCTGAAGAAACCGATCATAGGTCTCGCTCGCTGTGACACCCCTGCAAACTTGGAAGACAGACATCAAGCACTAACTTATTACTCTATAAGCTGCAGGCTTTGTCAGAAATGCCACAGCCCATTCACTCAAATCCACCCCCCACATGCTTTAAGTGCCCATGCTTTAGGCGGAACCCTGAGATGCATCAAAGCTGTTGGAGCGGCTTACAGTAAAGATGTGAAATTTAATCACAGACTCTGCCCTACAGCATTCATGGGGAGGCAGCTCTTTTTTCCTTCAGCTTGATCGTTGAATCAGTAAATGCACAGAGAATCATTAGGACCCGTAGCTCTGGTTACGGCATTAGAGTGATGAGCAGACATTTAGTGTATGTTCTCAGTAGGAGGTGGGGTACACAGTAGCTGGACGCCAGCTGAAAACCTCATATGCAATTCCCAAAACTGCATATGAATTTAAAACATGCTCTGGCAAAATGTCCATTAGATCCTTACTGAGAATTCCCAGACCCCCCCCCCCACAGGTAACATAGCAGTATATACTAGACCAAGGGTGGGCAATCTTATCCAGAAAGGGCTGTTGTGAAGGTTTTCACTGCAACTCCCTAATGAGATTACTAATTAGAGGATTGATTGGCTGAAAAGTTCTCACACCTGGGTTTGAACAGCTGCCCTAAAGGTTATCCAAAAAAACCTGAATATACACCACAGCTTTGCAGGTAAGACTGCCCACCCCTGTACTAGACACTCTGAGGTGCAGCTACTAAAATGCTCCTCTCCTATGTACATTTATAACTCAATATTTGTGAAATCTAAGTAATATTTAATGGGGCTGGGCAATTGATATGAATTTCATTCCAAATACAATTTTGGCTTCCAGTGAATATGAAAACAAAAGTAATTGAGATTGAATAACTATTGAATTTCATTTAACAATAATGCTGCCGTTACCTTATTAATCCACTACAGCCCCTATTTGTTTCTCATGTTCAATTATATTTAGAGTTTGAGGAAATCCACATTTAAAAAGGCAAGTTTTTTTTTTTAACAGGTCAATAAACGCATAATGTTTCCAAAGTCAAAGAGAAATCTCAAATAATCGTGATCTCAATATTGACCAAAATAACTGTAATCATGATTCATGATCACTGCCATAACTGAACAGCTCCAATCTCTGATACACAGCTGAGTATTTCTTCATAAAGCATTACAGTTTGTGCTAGTAAAGTCCAGAGCTCTTTACCCTTGGATACACAGCCGGTAGCCCTTCAGTGGTGACGTCACCTAAAGCGGCCTTTACGAGCCTGACGCAGCTTTCTGATTTACAAGCCATCAGACTTAGTCACTTGAATATGACAGAACAAAGAACAGAAGTAGAAATATTTCCCTCTTCTGCTTCCTCAAAAAAATGCCTCAGGACAACTAACAGCCAATGGCATTGACACAGGGACTTTTCAAACTTACTTGTTTTTCTCTAGGACTACAATGTGGTCCTTCCCCTGAGCATGGATGACATAGGACACCTAGAAGCAAGTAATGCAAATAGGTTAAGGTGCTTCAATCATGGCGGTGCATGTGAAAACACAAGCATTTCTGCTTCTTCAACCATAAAAATATATAACTGTCTGACTGCTATACCAACAAGCAACTGAAAATAAGCATTTATATTTAGATCACGGTCATTCATATTTTACAATTTTTAAAGAGGCATAAAGATAATATTTTTGCTTGTGACGCATTATCCAATTCACCTGTATGTTACCTTTTGGCAATATTGTGTGCTAAATATGTGTACATATAAACAATGAAGTGGCAATTGATATATATCAAATACAGCTCCGGAAAAAAGAGACTAAGATTTTTTTTTTTTTTGCAAACTGCAGCCTGACTCATCTCTGTTTCCCCTTAATGAAGGGCTGCTTCCTTACGTTATGGGACTTCAATCCTGCTTCTAGGGGCCTGATACAAACTGTCCTAGCAGTGCACTTCCCACCTGCACTTAATGTTCCCCATTCCTTTTGAAGGTCACTCGATGTCATCCTCCGATTCATGAGAAACTGTCGGATAAGTTAACAGTCATCTGTGATATTAGAAAGTCGCTTCCCCCTTTACCTGGCTGGTTTCTGGTCATTCCCAATGTCTCCTGCTTCACCTTGTTCTTGTGTACTGCTGTATTAAAAAATTTTGAACCTGGAAGCAGCCTGCTTCTCTTCTACCAGCAGAACCATAATTAAACCAGGATTTAAAAATGCAGATTTTTAAGATTGGTCTCCATAGCTGATTTTTTTCCATAGCTATATATAATCCTTAGATATATATACACACACGACTGCAGGACTAAAAATTGAATTAAAATATATGGCTGAAAGCAAAAGAAAATGTTTCTTATATTATCATACAGAAATAGTGCTGCTTACAATTTTACACTTTACCATCACATGGCTCTTTGAAAAACACTGGCGAGCACCAGTGCCTCAAGGTAACCCCTTGATCAAGGGTAAAACAGTGGAGTCTCTCCTGGTATTGGAACAGAAAACTTCCCAGTATCCAAAATGTTAATTAAAACATCTTTCCCTGGCAAGATTCAATTGGTTATTGTGGCAAGCAACCAAGAATCAGTAATTAAAACTTGCCGGTTGAGGTTCAATTCACAAATGCCGTCTGGCATGTCAAACTCCAACATGGTCATTCATCTTAAACACATCTTAGCCACAAATCTGGGAGACATCATAATAAGCCAAATCCCAGTTTCTCCAGTTAATACCGTCGAAGGGACGCATGTAACGGGTCTGCTCTTCGTAGCGTCCGCTAGCTGTGCAAGACCGCAGGCATCTGAGGAGTCACCTCTCAGCTTGTGGCTACTTTTATTAGCTTCCCCCACACTGACCGGGCACCTGTTCCAGACAGATGGCTCCCGTGATTTTTTTACTTTTTGAGTGGAGGAGTAAAAGGAGAGGTGCTCAGGCAGAGGGCAGACATGAGGGCGATTGGGATCAGGGCCAGGGCCACATGGGTAAAGGGCACTTGGCTCCATCCTCGCAGAGCATTGATGGTAGTGGAGGACAGAGGTTTAGCAAAATAATTCTTGGTACGTATAACTATAAATGACACATTGACCACAGAGGAGGGTCCTTTTTGCACAAATTTTAGTGCTATTTCATAGTTAAATTGTGCAACTAAGTAAACAAAGGCATTATCTCCACATAAACATACATCACATTATTTATTAAGCAGATGCTTTGATCCAAAACGACACAAAATTGAGATGGCAGGGTCAGCCCATTTCGGGAACAATGGGGGTTAAGGCCTTTGCTCAAGGGCCCTCTGCTCACTCTGCCTACCGCAGAATTTGAACTAGCTGTCTTCTGATCACAGGCACAGACTCCGAGCCCGTAGAGCCGCATACTGATCACTGTGATTGTAATTTCCATGGAGTGGATGGCTCTAGCAGTGCACCTGCTCCCTCTTGACTAGCACACAGACAAGATGGCTATCAGTGAGGTGTGTAAGACGGCGCAGTCTGAACACATGGCAGCCTTGTTCTAACCAGGTACACCCTTCAAACCAGGAGCAAACAGAGCCTGTGAGTCACAAATCTGGGTGGAGAAGTGGAGGTTAACCTCAAAGGAGAGGATAAAGGGCGCAAGCCTGGGAGTGCCCTTTCACAGAAAGGTGGCCTATGGGCCCTGGGACAAGCTGTCATACTTGGGTTTTTCCAAACCTCACCGCCACCATATTTACAGGTGCATTTGCCAACTCTGCTACCATCAGGGATCCGGGAAGGGGATACCTTAAGTTGACTGCTAGTTAATACATATATGGACAAATATGGTAGTTCTGAAGTTTTGGAAAACCCATGTATAATAGCCTAAACAGAACAGAACCGTGACACAAAGCAAGTAAAAAGTCTAATATTTTCATTAAGTTTCTTCAAGTAGAAGGTGAAAATTACTTTTTTCATTGGGACAGCATAATAATCAGCATAAAGTAGACGTTTAACCAAAAACATTAAAAGAGTAATTTAACTGATATTTAGAGTCTTTGGCAGCTAAAACAATGTTTTTGTCTCTAACCACACCTTATCGGAGGCCACATTCCCCAGGTCCCTCTTCTCCTTTTCTATCCTCCTGGGGACCGTCAGTTCATAAGCAGACAGCCGAGAGGTCTGTGGGTGGTCCGCTCCTAGGCGAAACATAGATGAGGACCGTCAGGGTTGTCATTTAAACAGGAAATCATTGTCAGGGTGTCTACCAGCAGGAGTTCGGCTCAGCTCTGTGTAAGGGCTCGCGATTGGCCAGGTCATTCACACATATATGATGTACAGTACTGAGCAGAAGTCTCAGGCAGTCCAAAGAAATGTTCAAAGCTACTTATCTGGGTAGTAAGTGAACATTTTCTCAGAATAAAAAAAAAAAATAATAATAAAAAAAAAAAAAAAAAACACTTTAACATTAGAACATATGCAAATTAAGAGTAACAAACCTAGTAAAAATTTCTCCTGTTCGCCAAAAAGTTAATGATATCTAGTTGGATTGCTAGATGAACACCGATTCAATTCCCAAACCTCTCCTCAGGGGCACCTCAGCCATTCCATTAAGTTTCACCACCAGCTCACTTAATTAGTTTTAAAAGTTAATGAGATATTGGTTAGCTATACGAGGTGTGCTAGTGGTCGAATCAAAAATACATGGGTATATTGGACGGTTGCTGGAAATAATGGTGTGATTTTAGCGGAGGTTTTGAAATGGCTAAGCTAACACACTTTGACAGGTATAATAGCATAGTTTTAGACCAACATAAAAATCTAAACATTTCCTTTGGCTGCCTAAGACTTTTGCACAGTGCTGTAGGGGCGAATCACTCCGCCTGGATTTCTTGACTAATGACCGCTTCCACCCAAACTTCAAAGAATCATTACTTAATTTGAAATATACTAGATATCGCTCCCCCCCCCCCCCCCATCGCTGAGGTATTTACAGCAGCCTCTCACTCATCAGATACCTGAAGAAGCATCTGGCCCTCCTACTGACATGGTTATCAATTAAAAGAAAAACGGAAGCCAAAAGTAAAGGAGCGACACAGCCAGCCAAAGGTCAAGGTTATAATGCTCATATTCTTTATTTAAACTGACTGCAATATAATGAAATTCTAGCACCAGAAAATGTTTATTAAAAATGCGTGCCAGAAATGGGAAAGCAACTCCTAATGATTACAACTCCTAATGTTGAGGTTATTTTTAACCCTAAGTCTCAAGTCGCAAGACCTCAGTCGCAAAAATGTCCGTCTGTGACTTTCCAAATATTGTTGACTGTTGGAAATAAAATGTGAGCTAATTTTCTGTACCTGAAACAAAGAGCTGGAGATGTGGGATGCACCCTTTGCTTATTTACGTTATGCTCGCCATTTTGTTTTTTTAATTATCATAAAACTAATACCGTTGGCAAGTACACAGTGCTAGCTTACAATATCCCTCTTTCTAAGTCTAATGAATTATTACCAGGTGACTCTTGGCAAATGGCAAAATTTATACAGAAGGCAACGCAGGCCGACTAAACACTATGCTTTACTGAAGATACACTTAATAGTTTTTATGCATCATTCTATTTTGACAAAAAAAAATGTTTAAAGCAAAGTAATTTAGAAAGTCAAGCATAACTAAGCAATGGCATTTCCAATAAATGCACATTAAAACATGAATGACAGAACACAGCCATCAATATACGCACCACATGCTATCTGTCCTGTGAAGGTTGCGGGCAGATGTGTCATGCGACGAGACAACTTTTGCAGTATCTGATATACTTCCGCATTCTAACTGCATGATATAATAACCAGAACGAGAAAAGATAACTACTGGAAGTTTCCCAGAAAGGGATTTTTTTTTTCTTTAATATAAAAGGTTTTTGTAAATACACGTGTACATGTTGGCTCACCAACCATGGGAGGGGCCATAGGGGTCGGGTGCGATGTGATCTGGGCGGCGGCCAAAGGTAGGGACCTTGGCGGTCCGATCCTCGGCTACAGAAGCTAGCTCTAGGGACATGGAATGTCACCTTTCTGATGGGGAAGGAGCCTGAGCTGGTGCGCGAGGTTGTGAAGTTCCGGTTAAATATAGTCGGACTCACCTCGACGCACGGCTTGGGCTCTGGAACCAGTCTCCTTGAGGGGGGTTGGACCCTTTTCCACTCTGGAGTTGCCCACGGGGAGAGGCGCCGAGCGGGAGTGGGCATACTTATTATACTTATATGTGCACTTGGCACCAGGACACCCTAGGCCGCAGTTCGATGATCGACTTTGTATGTAGTCGTGTCGTCGGACTTGAGGCCGCATGTCTTGGACACTCGGGTGAGGAGAGGGGCGGAGCTGTCAACCGATCACTACCTGGTGGTGGGTTGGCTCCGCTGGTGGGGGCAGAAGCCAGCCAGGCCTAGCAGGCCCAAGCGTATAGTGAGGGTCTGCTGGGAACGTCTGGCAGAATCCCCTGTCAGGGAGAGTTTCAACTCCTACCTCCGGCAGGACTTCTCCCATATCCCGGGGGAGGCGGGGGACAGAGTCCGAATGGGCCATGTTCCGTGCCTCCATTGTGGAGGCAGCTGACGGCGTAAGGTGGTCGGTGCCTGTCGCGGCGGCAATCCCCGAACCCGCTGGTGGACAGCGGTGGTAAGGGATGCCGTCAAGCTGAAGGAGTCCTATCGGGCCTTTTTGGCCTGTGGGACTCCAGACGCAGCTGACAGCTACCGGCAGGCCAAGCGGGATGCGGCTTTGGCGGTTGCTGAGGCAAAAACTCGGGTGTGGGAGGAGTTTGGCGAGGCCATGGAGAACGACTTTGAGGAGATTCTGGTCCACCATCCGGCGGCTCCAGGCGGGAAAGTGGTGCAGCATCAACACTATTTATGGTGGGGATGGTGCGCTGCTGACCTCAACTCAGGACATTTTGGGTCAGTGGAAGGAATACTTCGAAGACCTCCTCAATCCCACCGACACGCCTTCCGATATGGAAGCAAAGTGTGGGGACCTGGAGGTGGACTCGCCTATTTCTGGGGCGGAGGTCACTGAGGTGGTCAAAAAGCTCCTCGGTGGCCGGGCCCCGGGGGTGGATGAGATTCGCCCGGAGTTCCTCAAGGCTCTGGATGCTGTGGGGCTGTCCTGGCTGACACGCATCTGCGGCATCGCGTGGAAATCGGGGGCAGTGCCTCTGGACTGGCAGACTGGGGTGGTGGTCCCCCTCTTTAAGAAGGGGGACCAGAGGGTGTGCTCCAACTACAGGGGGATCACACTCCTCAGCATCCCTGGTAAGGTCTATTCAGGGGTCCTGGAGAGGAGGGTCCACCGGATTGTCGATCCTCGGATTCAGGAGGAGCAGTGTGGTATTCACCCTGGCCGTGGAACAGTGGACCAGCTCTATACTCTCAGCAGGGTTTTGGAGGGTTCATGGGAGTTTGCCCGACCAGTCTACATGTGTTTTGTGGACTTGGAGAGGGCATTCGACCGTGTCCCTCGGGGAGTCCTGTGGGGAGTGCTCCAGGAGTATGGGGTACCGGGCTTCCTTTTAAGGGTGGTTCGGTCCCTGTATGACCGGTGCCAGAGCCTGGTCCGCATAGGCGGCAATAAGTTGGACTTGTTTCCGGTGAGGGTTGGACTCCGTCAGGGCTGCCCTTTGTCACCGATTCTGTTCATAGCTTTAATGGACAGAATTTCTAGGCGCAGCCAGGGCGTTGAGGGTGTCCGGTTCGGTGACCTCAGGATTAGGTCTCTGCTTTTTGCAGATGATGTGGTTCTGTTGGCCTCATCGGACCGTGACCTTCAGCTCTCACTGGAGCAGTTTGCAGCCGAGTATGAAGCGGCTGGGACGAGAATCAGCACCTCCAAATCCGAGACCATGGTTCTCAGCCGGAAAAGGGTAGAATGCTCTCTCTGGGTTGGGGATGGGGTCCTCCCCCAAGTGGAGGAGTTTAAGTATCTCGGGATCTTGTTCACGAGTGGGGGAACGATGGAACGGGAGGTCGACAGGCGGATCGGTGCGGCTTCAGCAGTCATGCGGGCGCTGCATCGGTCTGTCATGGTGAAGAGAGAGCTGAGCCAAAAGGCAAAGCTCTCGATTTATCAGTCGATCTACGTTCCTACCCTCACCTATGGTCATGAGCTATGGGTAGTGACCGAAAGAACGAGATCGCGGGTGCAAGCGGCCGAAATGAGTTTCCTCCGCAGGGTGGCTGGGCTCTCCCTTAGAGATAGGGTGAGGAGCTGAGTCATTCGGGAGGGATCAGAGCAGAGCCGCTGCTCCTCCGCATCGAGAGGAGCCAGATGAGGTGGCTTGGGCATCTGATTAGGATGCCTCCTGGACGCCTCCCTGGTGAGGTGTTCCGGGCATGTCCCACTGGGAGGAGGCCCCGGGGAAGACCCAGGACACGCTGGAGAGACTATGTTTCCTGGCTGGCCTGGGAACGCCTCGGGATCCCCCCAGAGGAGCTGGATGAAGTAGCCGGGGAGAGGGAAGTCTGGGCTTCCCTGCTGAGACTGCTGCCCCCACGACCCAACCCCGGATTAAGCGGAAGATGATGGATGGATGGATGGATGGATGTTGGCATTGCACCTTATTATCAAAACTGAAATTACAGTGAGCTTATTCATAAACAAGAGATAAGAACAAAGATTTCCGGTATAGGTTTTACCAATAATATCCTAGTAAGCTACAGTATAAGCTAGCATTTCATCCCTTTTATTTGGATCGAAACCGCATAAATGCTGAAATGTTCACAGTGACCTTCGATCATTCGCGTTTCATGTTCATTAATGATTTTAGTAGCTGTAAATCGTATCTTATCGTTAACACATATTACAGCTTCCATAAGCCCAATAGGATATATAACATTGCTCGCTTCGCAAATTATCAAATAAAGTAGTTATTACGTGACGGTACAAGTGAAAGAGATTTGAAGTGCTCCAACAAGGTATTCTCTTTCGCGACTTTAATCATGCCATAAGTTTAATTAATATCCCGGTTAAAAGCTCTTTAACAGCCGAGAACCACGACTATAAATCATAGGATTGGGCGCGCACAGCCCCAGAACCGCGCGCTTACGGAGACTCTGTAGATGTAGCCGCGAAAAGTGAATCTCAGTAAAAATAGCAAGGCGTTTGCGATATATGTTAGTGGAGTTAATATGTCTGTCCATTTTAAATACTGTCTACATTAGCTGGTGTCATTCAACCATGAAAGTTTCTCTTTTGGAGAACCTAAAAACCTGTGTTCTCTAAATAAGTTTACGGTAATCACCGATCTACACTCACAGCTTATTCATTGTCTATTCATTTACTAAGAAGATCTGGGAGGAGAGTACATTAGATCTCCAAATAACATTTTAATATCCGTGTTAGGTAAATAACTCCTATTAATTTCACTTGGGTGTGTTTTCATGTGTTAGTCACTTCTCTGTTTTTAATGTTTCCAAAACCACCAGCGTTATTGCACAGATTTATCAGGAAACATCATCGGATCGTAGCAATAGTTCCTATATCGGATTAAGTTACACTGAACCACAGCCAGCAGTTGTCCACTTGTGCCGATGTTGACTTTGGTTTTTAGATGTTGTGCTACCAGTCTAAAAAGGCACAATTCTGTAATATAAGTAATAAGTCAAGTTTGTGTTTTCATGCGAATAACTTGCGCATAGTGCGCTTTCACATCAATAATTAATTATAAGGTTGCATTTCGGTTACAAGCGAAAATGGGGTTTAAAACAGCTGCGCTGCTTGGACCCCCTAATTTTGAGTGGATCGGCCACAGAATGTCATTCAGTACTAACAAGAACTAACAGGAATAAAGAGTGTTATGCGTAAAGACTCAAGCCTGGGAGCCTGCTCTAGATTTCCAGTCAGTCAGTCGAAGCAGACCCGTCTGACAGGCTGCGGGAGACGGCGCACTTACTTCCTAGTGCGCACAGTAAGCAGAGAGCGCACAGCACCCGGAGGTTCATGTTCATAAGATCCACAAGCAGTCGCCGGAGACGCTTTTCTTCGCTTTATTTCCCTGATCCAGCCGTCGCCTCCCAGTACCCCAGCGCCTCCTCAACATAACGCTGGCTACCTTGTACACCGCAGGTACCTCCAGAAATCAGACATGCTGGAGCTAAACAGTTTCTAACTGACCGTCTAAGATATTTGTCCTCAATCCGAGGTGGATTTAACCGTGTTGATCACTCCCACGTGATGACAGCGGTAAGCTTTGCCTTGCCACGGTGAAATCTATCTCTCCAGGCTGCCGGCACTTAACCATTCACTTTAACTTAGAAATAGAGAGCGGACTGCGCATGCGTTAGGAGCAAACCTGAGCGTGCCATTAACTCTTTTGGTAACCAAACATGACGTCCGGCTGTCCGCTCGGCGTTTGCGGTAAGAGGCGTCCGCCTGTCCCTGCGTTACGCTCCTTAGTCTAGGCATAAATACCATTATCGTTATATGTTTTTCCCCACGTGTCCGGGTGTTAATGCGCCAGTTTGCGAAATAGTACCATCCCTTGCAGACCTATTCCGGTAGCATAGATGAGTGGAAATTCCTAGTACTCATACAGAAGCGTACTAATGACAAAAAAAGAAATGAACATACGAACTTGCTTTAATATTTAAACACTACATGCGTATGCTAGAGAATGGCTGCCGGCTCTGTTGTATGTATGTAGTTCATCGTTTATGCCTTAGATTATAGAGCCAGTGGCCCTGATTATTATATAGATGCGTATGTATAGATTTCTGAAAGCATTACTTGTGTTTTTATAAGTAGGAGGATACAAAGATATATTCATACGAAGCCTTGTAAATTGGACTACATAATATATTTGAATAATTTGACCAGTAAATGTTTAATACTGTTAACCACTGATGGAAAGCTAGGATTATCGGTAACGCACTTGGCCAACTCCACTGTCATACACTACTTTGTGCTAACGATTGTTTATAGGGGCTGTATCCGTGATGACTAACAAAAACAGCATAGACTTAGTGCGCATCAAATGATGACAAATCCAGCAAATCGGAAATGTCATTTTAACGTAATGACTCTTTTAAAAATCTATGTAAATAGTGTTTTATTTCAATGAGGACATTCACATATATGAAGCTGAGCACTAAGATTGCTAACCAGCTTCATGCTCATGTTCTGTAATGAGGACGTACGCATTTGGTACTTGTAGGGTGGCTTTCTGATCGTTTAGTCTGCTACGTCTCCCGATTTTGCGGAACTCTCAGTTCCGCGGATCACGTGACTCAGAGTAGAGGAAACGATGGCTGACTACGCCATAAACAGCACACACGTCCCTAGAGCTTTATTTGGACGCAGGAGATGTATCATCACCAGTCTTTATCTTGTCCTCATGATTAAACTTGCGTAAAGTACTACACAACAGTCTAGGATAGTGACGTGTCTTTCGGCATGCGTATCAGTCAGGATGGCCGAGCGGTCTAAGGCGCTGCGTTCAGGTCGCAGTCTCCCCTGGAGGCGTGGGTTCGAATCCCACTTCTGACAAGTACTTTTTTTTTTTCGCATCTCGTCATGGATTTCTTGTCTGGATTTTACTGTCTTATATTTTACGTGATTTATATATTTATTTTATTGAATATGATTTGCAGTAGAGTAAGGGGTACATCTTGAGATTTTGGGCCCTCCGAACCAGACCAATTCAATCACGTTCAACATATTTTAGGGCCCCTGAATCCTGAGTAGTGTTGTGACCCAGGACATGATTTGTCATGTATTATCATATCCAGACCAAATCCCCCCTCATGCTCAAAAAAAAAAAACACACACACTGACTTGAATATACTGTACTTAACTGTCTATATAAACACTCATGTTAAATTATGCAAAAGTTTTTTCTTTGAGGTATATAATGAATCTAGCAGCACATCACCTTCAAGTACTGGTACATATTAGGGGAATAAATCATTGTCCCCAAGGCAATTCGATTATGGTTATTTAGGGGTCAGTACTTTGAAACCTCTTATGAGTTAACAGTATTGGCAAGACTGACACAAGGTTGAAGGTCAGATCACATTCAGCATCAAAATGTGAATTTGCGAACCTCATCACAGTACTGAACTGAATCAAACGGTTATACTTGAAAATTAGCACTAGTACTCAAAACAATGATATGTATAGTCAGAAAAGTATATCAGAAAACTTTATATAAGCACAAATGAAGACAAAATCTTTTGCCGCTTCTAACTTCATACATGCATTTTTTTTAACAGAAGACACAGTGGAGAAGATTTTAAATGGCGAAGGTCTAGAGGTGAAAGAATTTGACTCTTCCCCTGAACAGGTTCATGCAGTGGTCTTAAGGAAGACTGTCTGTTACATTGTCTGCGCCGTCATCTTCAATGCAAAGGTAAGAGTTACAGTACATTTTTGCCATGTAAGGGCAGTGACTCAGTGACACTAACATTCCTGTTACTTTAACATGGAGCGTCAGTTACTTAAAAGTTAAATAGAACTTTATGTCTAGAATGTGCAGAAATGAAGTAAAACCTGACAAAGTACAGAATACAATGTACATAATCAAGATCAGCAGTTGTAATTGGTATTCAGTCCTTTACGTTGTTAGTATGTACTATTACCCTGTGTGGTTTGCATAGCTTATCATTTTATATTGTAAAGTTCTCAGGTCAAAGTCACAATGTTAATGAAAAACCAGAATAGCAGTCATATCTCCCTGTAGACCAAAGCAAATGTTCCTCTACTATACCAGATGATTGTAGGAATACAAAGAATTTTGCCATTCCTTTGAGGAATGTCAAAACACTGGATTGCAAGGTTCTATACAGTTTGGAGCTCATATCTCTTGTATGGACATAATATCCATTGGAGGGCAGTGTATCTGGGAAATTCACGGGTAGCCTTGCCTACTAAATTTTTAGTGGATGCTTCTGTATTTGTGCCGAAAACAATGTTATCTATATTTAAAAGTTGATCCATAATTTAGAAAAGGCATTATGTAGAAATTGTGTGGGGTATAAAGAGTGTCACGACTTCAGGACTGGGCCTCCTGCCCCTGCCGGGTGTTTGTAGAGTTTGTATGTTTCTCCAATGTCATGTTTGCTTCCTCTAGGTACTCCAGTTTACTAGAATACCTCAATGACACACTGTTAGATGACTCAGGTCCTCTAAATTGCCCATAATTAATGCTTGTGTGACTCTGCAATGCATTGACACCCCATCCAGGGTGTACCCTAGCCTTGTGGCTTATGCTGCCTGTGATAGCCTCCAGGTCACCCTGAAACTCTGACGAGGATTCGCAGCTGGACGATGGATAGGATGGGATTCATGGTGGGATGGCTAAAGCACTATACTAAGTTCCCAAAAGAGCTGTAACCTGCAAAAGCTACTTAGGGCAAAAGCATTTTCCAGGCAACTGTGTAATGAGATGTGATGAACGGTTGTATTGTCTGCGCACCACTGCTCTTTGGCTTTGAAGGATGAGGTGCTGATGGTGCAGGAATCCAAACCGGAGTGCTACAAACGCTGGTACTTACCAGCGGGCCGCATGGAAAAGGCAGAGAACATCATAGAGGCCATGGTCAGAGAGGTTAAGGAGGAGTCCGGCCTGGAATGCCAGCCAATCACCTTGCTTCTGATTGAAGAGCAGGGCTCACAGTGGATCAGATTCACCTTCTTGGCAGAAGCAACAGGTTGGGCTGCATTGACGGTTTTCTGCATGAGGCGCTAATTTAAAGGCATTCGTCTGTAATACATTAATGCCATTTTATGTTCAGGATCTTTGGGTCTTAAAATGAGGGCTCTCATTAATATGACTATGCATCCAGGAGGCTCCCTGAAGACAGAAGCAGAAGCTGATGCAGAGTCAATCCAGGCTCAGTGGTGGGACAGGGAAACGCCCCTGCCACTCAGGACGAATGACATCCTGTGCCTGATAGACGCCGGCGTGAAGTACAGGGAGAAGCCTCGGTTTACGCCAATGCTGCCTGTCGACCTCCCCTGCCACGTCATCTGCCAGAGACTGTTACTCGTATTTCGTGACCCCGACGGAGAGCTCTGGATTCTGCTGAGCCGCGAGGACGATCCCCGCGTCCCCGTCGCCGTGTGCGGCCGGAAGTACTCGCTGACATGGGCTGTGCGCAGGCTGGCGCGGGAGTGCATGCCGTCCTCAGCGGGCCTCAACCTCAAACCCTGGGGCATCCTGGGAGTGCAGCATAACGGCAGGATGCCCGGCACGACAGATGGGATCTGTTTCAACATGCTGGCGTCGGTGGAGCAGAGTGCCGACGGTGGCGAAGCCGGCCACCCCCCATTGCTAGAGAATCCCAGATTTCTGTGGCACAAGGTAGTCAGTCCTAATATAAAAGAGAAGATTAGTCAGCGACTGACATCACGGTCTGTACTTCCCATGTACAGCCTTTATTAACATTGGCATTCATTGGCCTGAATGCTTTCCAGTTTCCCAAAGCTATCATGCGGTAGTAACAATAAGGCCATAGGGGAGGGGTAGGATGCTGTTTTCCTTTAGAGATACAGGGTCTAGTTTTTTTCCTTCTACCTCACTATTATTATCTGAAATATGTATCATAAAAAGAAATCCGTTTTTAATATCGGGTGATATCTGAAAACCAGCATACCTGGTGGAAATCTGACTGTTACCTAACCCTGCAGGAAGAAGTGAAGACTGTAAAAGCACAGCTCCATATATTTATAATATAATTAGACTTCAGATACACAAACTGCAATATAACACAAAACAGAATTAAGTCTGCAACTTGTAAGTGGACTGATATATACACACACAAATCAAAATTTACCTTTTATAAACTGTTACCGACATGCAATAGAAAAGGCACGAGTTAGTTATGAGATACTGTTTTTATCACATATAATTTATATATCCATCCATCCATTTTCCAAACCGCTTATCCTACTGGGTCACGGGGGGTCGGGAGCCTATCCCGGAAGCAATGGGCACGAGGCAGGGAACAACCCAGGATGTGGGGCCAGCCCATTACAGGGCGCACTCACACGCCACTCCTATGGGCAATTCGGTAACTCCAATTAGCCTTAGCATGTTTTTGGACCGTGGGGGGAAACTAGAGTACCCGGAAAAAACCCCACGACAACACGGGGAGAACATGCAAACTCCACACACGTGTGACCCATGCGGAGACTCGAACCCGGGTCCCAGAGGTGTGAGGCAACAGTGCTAACCACTGCACCACCATGTAATGTGCACCACAATGTAATCTTCACCCTTCAGTTTAACTATTAGTAAAGAGTAAACAAGCTGGTATTTTATAATGCAACATAAATGCAGTATGCGACGAAAGCATGAAGAATTACCTCCAGGACATAACCATTCACTATTGTGGTGAAAACCTTGCTTACCTCAGCCAGGGAACTTCCCCATAACTTCAGGTAAAATAGCCACTTGCATTAGGTTAGTGAAGCAAGCTTTCATCACTAGGAGAAAATAGATTTAAAGCAGCAACACAATTCATACTATGTAAGCCATTACACAATCTCAATTTAGGTTTGCTGTATTGCCCTTCTAACTGCATGCTGGCTGCAGATGATGGGGCCCCATCTTGGCACGCCTGCACTGACTTCAGCTCGTTAAGTATACTTGCATGGATGGGTCAATGCAAAAGAAATGACCAAACTGTATAATAAAGGATTATATACAACAATTAGCCTGAAAAGCACCCTATTTACAAGAATATATTTTCATTGTTTTGAAAGTTAAATCAATAAAGATCTGGCAAATGTCTTATTTTAACTACTTTGGTGTGTATGACTTATTTTTAAATATATTGCAGCTGTCAGTTGAGACCGTAGACAGACCAAGAGTGAAGCAGAATAAAAAGAACGTCACTGGGTGTTTAATGTTCAAACAGAACTTTAAGAACTCTACAGCAAACCGCCCATATCTGTTCATCGTGACCAACAGATGGCAGGATGGAAGCATTTTGTCCATATTAAAAGAAAAGAACTTTCCAAAAATAAAGCACCTTATTTTACACCCACTGACTTTTCACAAAGTAAATATCACCTGGGTAAGTTATTTCAACATAAATAGTAAATATTAAGACAGATAAAGATAAAACAAAATTTACATAAGATAGATGATCGAAACAAAACCCAAGACTGTTTACATGAAGTCCAAAAAAACAACAGAAGATTATTTAAGTATTGGCATACTGATTCCTGTTCCATTAATCACCGGACAGAAATGTGCCATGACTATAGTCTTCTCCAAAAAAAGTTTGTTGAATCCAGTTAAATTGTCACACGCTGATTGGGGCACTTTAATAATCACACAGCATCCTTAGGCTTTGTGTGCCCATGGTTTACTACAGTCAGTAAAAGCTAGTGAGAACCAGAGATGAAGAGGACAGAGTCAGAGATCTTCCATGGGAAGTTTGACAAATACTATTGCTGCCAGTTCCTTGCAGAATTCTTCCAGGACTATAACCCCTTTCAGCAGGGTCACATGATCCATTCTGAAAGTTACAAAAAACACAATTCTTATTCAAAAGGAGGTTCGAAGAACATCGTACATAATTACTGGAATTCCTTAAGCCCACTTACTGAATTTGAGTTAAATACAAACTAAATTCCAATGAATTCCTTACAGTGACTCGGGCTCCAGTGACATCAGCTGCTTTCTGACATGGACAAGCTTCTCGCTGAAATTTGGGATATGCTGGATCCTCTGCATCAAATCTCCTATCACCTACAGGAAGTTGGGATCGAGCCAGTAGACAGCATGAGTGTGGTACATAACCAGGTTGCAAGAAAGTAAGACACCAACACAAAATGGGAAGAGGGACAAATAGAAACAAACAAAAACTAAACAAAAAGACAATGAATGAAGAATTCTCTCGCAGATTTACTAGTGACGAATTTTATGATTTTGAAAATAACTGGTAATAGATATTGTCTGATCTGCAACAGCTCTACAGGAAGGATTAATATAATTAGGAAAATAAATTTAGTTTAGTCTTGTTTATGTTTGCATATTGGATGGGATGGACTCACCCTGATAAGAACAGAGAAGAGGGAGCGGCTTCCGGTGGCCAGGCTGATATAAGGATTGAGCAGGTATTCGTGCAGGTGAGGGTGGGGAAATGAGGCGAGCCTGGACAGCACTGACGTCACCTGCAGGTTCAGCTCATATGGCTGAGGGACAAGTAAGAGAAGAGATGAGGACTCGGCGCACACGTCCGAACGTGTGGCGTTTTCCGGGCCTGACAGGTTACCTGCTCTAGGATTTGGGCGATCCTGTCAAAAAGTACTTTGAGGAAGTGCCCTTCGTAGAAGCAGGAATCCAGGGGAGTCACCTCTGGAGGCTGGAGGAATGTCGGCCATCCCCAGTTCAGTGAGATCTCTCTGCAGTCTTTAAACTGGGAAGGCATACACAGGAGAGCGCCACATGGAGAAGCGTAAGCTGACAGCCCTGCTGAAACACAGCCTGACACTAGTTATCACACAAGACTCACCATTTCATGTGCATCGTGAACGTAGGTGTCACATCCCGCTCCCTGGACATACCGAGATGTTTTCGCCTCTTGTGGGACCAGGCAGAGAAAGCTGCAACACAATGCACATCTATTCACCACACACAATCCATGTTCTTGGCTCTTCTTCTCGACCAACTGACAGTGCACCTAAGCTTACACAAACATTTATCAATAATGTCGTATACGGCAGGGAATTATGATATAGTGATATTTGATCAGCTGGTCGCATTTTTTAAGATGTAGGATGGCCTTTTGTTATTCCTTTGGGGTACTTAACTGGTATTTCTCCATGAAATATCAGGTAGTATAAATTTGTGCAGCATAAGATATAATGTAAGGTGGCAGGAACAATTTTAAAGGTACCTGTTCACAATGTCTGCCGCTTGGGACTGTCCGCCAGGCTCCCCCTGGCCACGCTGCTGGGGGGGTAGGGACACCAGCGTCTCCAGATGGTTGAAGTTGCCTTCAGAGTCCATGTCCGTGAAGAAAGGGTCCTCCTCAAACTCCCTGCTCAGACAGTGAGAACAGTCAACGCAAGTCTAACCAGTGACCTGCGCTGCTCTGATCTGGCTGGGTAACAGCTTGTCGTCATGACCGAAGGCAGTCCCCAGGTTACGAACGAGATCCAGTCACCAAGTCTGTCTTCAAGTCAAATTTGTAGGCAAGTTGAAAAAATAATAATACAGATCTTAATAATAATAATAATAATAATTATTATTATATGGTACCATTCTGTACCTGAAGCCAACAACTGCTGAAGCCACGCAAAAGTCGTGCATGAGTTTATCACTAACCACTACGTTTGACGCAAATGTTTAATACAACAGACTTAACGGCAGTCCGTTCGTAAGTACGAGTTGTCTGTAAATTGAACGTTCTTAAGCCAGGGACTGCCTGTACCAGTACCACACTACTACACTAATATGTTAATTGTTGACCCTATAAGCCTTATGCAGCCATCCCATCTAATTTCATCATCATCCCACAGATGGGAGGGGGGGGCATTGGTGCTATGGACAGTAAGGGAGCACACACACGGACTCCTCGAGGGGCTCGGCGTCGCCAGGCTGCCGCTCTTCGCCCCCTCCAGCTCCCGCGGGGGCAATGTAACCACGTCTCTCCAAGTTCCTTAGGGCGAGGTTGAACACCACGTGCTCATTTGGTTTCTGCAGGAGTTCCTCAAACAGCCTCAAGGTGGCAATACTGATCTGACGGGAACAGAGAGCAGCTTTCAGTCTCCACATTTTGTACCGTATCCATCCATCCATCCATCCATCCATCCATCCATCCATCCATCAAAAAGGGGTGCAGGAAGCACAAGGGAAGAGAAAGAGGACACCCTGGATGGGACGTCAGTCTATTTAGATGGAATTACACTTAAAAAGTTCTTTCTGGGGGCGGCATGGTGGTGCAGTGGTTAGCACTGTTGCCTCACACCTCTGGGACCCAGGTTCGAGTCTCCGCCTGGGTCACATGTGTGCAGAGTTTGCATGTTCTCCCCATGTTGTCGTGGGGTTTCCTCCGGGTGCTCCGGTTTCCCCCCACAGTCCAAAAACATGCTGAGGCTAATTGGAGTTGCTAAATTGCCCATAGGAGTGCATGTGTGTGTGAATGGTGTGAGTGCGCCCTGCGATGGGCTGGCCCCCCATCCTGGGTTGTTCCCTGCCCCATGCCCATTGCTTCCGGGATAGGCTCCGGACCCCCTGCGACCCAGTAGGATAAGCGGTTTGGAAAATGGATGGATGGAAGTTCTTTCTGTTCATTGCTAAACACTCTAAGTAAAAAAAATAAAGTACATGTACTTTGAACAGAGAGTGCACTTCTGAAGAACTTCCTAAAAAAAAATCAAAAGATGACGTATACAGCTCCTATAAACTGATAACATTAACAGTTTTGAAAAATGTTAACAGCAGCCACAGGGATTCCTGGTCTATGTGTTCAGCCTGTAAAACAACATTCCTGCATCACGAGACTTAGATTACAGAGCAGAATTCCTTCAATGGCCCCTCTGCAGTTTCTCCATAAATCCTTGATGCAATGCAAAGGTAAACATTAGTCAAGAAAAGACAAACGGAGCAGACTAGGAATTGTATTAAAATGTTGATTACTGGCCATGATCCAGATCACAGGAAATTAAGTTATTTGGTAACAGAAAGTAAGAAACTTTTCATACAGATTTCCTTTCCATGTTGATAAATCAGTTTCAGCACCAGAAATATATATCCATGAAAAATTAAAAAAGGATTGAATTTAGATGTAGGAATGACTGATTTGCGCATGTATGTCTTTCTTATAAACATTATAAATGGCATAAAATGCTATAAACACCAAAGACAAATTAGACCCATATTATTTTAGCACATCCTAGTCACTCCACAATCTTCCATAACAAAAAACAGCCCCAGCCATCAAAGAACTATTAGCATCTACCTCATGACTGCAGAATGTTTGTGCTTATTTAACACTCAGTTTGTAACACTGAGGATTTAAAACTGTTTTCCACATTTTTAAAATGTTTTTTTACAAGACGAATGCTGGCATTGCATCCTCGCCGGCTGATTCTAGACAGAAGAAGTCTTCTACCTCCACAATGCCAGTGGCAGAGGGGGCTATGGAGGCCAGAGGCCCGGATGATAGCATACCTCGTCAGAGATGTGGTTACAGTTTTCGATGAGTTGCCGGCGTAGGACTGGGGCATCTGGGTCAACTTGGCGCTCGCAACTCCTCTGGCTGCCCAGGATGAAGTAGAGCAGCTCCTCCAGGAGGGTGGGAGCGCTAACGTGGTGCAGAATGCGGGAGAGCAGGGCCATGTGCAACAGCACGCCTGCTTCTGACCTGTGGGAGACAAACGTGGCCTCATCACCTCCATGCGAAAGCAGGCTCCAGCCCAGGGAACATGCTAGAGTTGGACACTTACACCTGGAGCAACTGGGGCTGCACCACAGCGATGAGCCACTGATGGTGAATGACTTTAGCCAATTTGATCGACAACGTCTGAAAAAGGCAAGAGAATCAATGAAATGCTGCACCCAGGAAATGTTTTCCTTTTAGGCAGAATTGGTTTTCTGTTCACTGGGGCTATAACATATTGAGCATGTCAAGCTAACAAAGGGAACAATAATGGCCCTTTGACTTGATTCACACTCACTTCCCACCTCATGGCATCACTCACCCTTGGTGCCTCATTGACCAAGTGGTTGCAGAAGTCCAGCCAAGCTAAAAAGGCTTCCAGCTGCTCCCTACCAGGAACCGAGCTGGACTCCTCCGAAGTCTTGGGGGAACACTGAACTCTGCGTACACACCAATACAGCCGTAAGAAATTCTTAAGTTTGTTAAGAAGGCTGAATTTGCAGAAGTTTCTTAAGGTGTTCAGTAACATCCGTGATCCAGGCATACCATGCTATGATCTGGCTGTACCATGGCAATATCCAGGCATACTGTACTAAGGTCCGGCTGTTTCACACCAATATAGAGGCATACCATGCTATGATCTGACTGTACCATGCCAATATCCAGGCATACTGTACTAAGGTCCGGCTGTTTCACACCAATATCCAGGGGTACTGTGCTAATCCCACGGGTAATCATTCATTACTACTAAACAGCGAGAGTCATGTTTTGGAGAAACAGCTACTCAACATCCATAGAGAGAAAACAAGACTCTGTTTCTACAATGTCCAGGCAAAGTTAAAGCAGGGCGTAATAGCATGACTGAACCCAGTACCATCTATCCAACTTCTAACCAATCATCCTGTTCAGAATCACGGGGGGCCTGCATGCGCATCCGAATGAAAAACAATCCGCAAATCATTTCAAAGGTTCTTTAACCCCACAGAAAGCCTGGAGGTTCATACTGAGGAGACAAATCCACACTTACCTCCACTGAACGTCAGGGCAGCTGTGAACATTGACGGGCTCCAGGGACAACGGGATAGAGCTGTAAAGCTCACTGAGCCTCCCTGCCACCATCTCGCACACCGGTGTTTTCTGCACCAGGCACTCTGCCGTCTCCTCCTTCGGTATGGCCAACAGCAACGACAAGCCTTCACAGGCTCTTAATGCAACTTTGCTTTTCTGATAACAGGGAAACACAGAAGGGAATCATTCCACAAACTTCACTTCTCAGACTATTCAGCTCCACAATGAATCTTATCGTCTCATCTGGATTGAACTGTCAGTCATTGGCCATTTGTGCATTATATTTCTGTTATGTCTTACTGCATTCACTGTTGATTCTCGTATTTATACATTTGTCTAATGTCTCTATATAGCGCTGTTTGCACTTTTATGCTGGTCCCCTTGCAATCTTCCATGGAATAACTATCTTTCCATGTTTCCATATCTTTTCCTACGTTCCCCTTTTTTAACCACACTGTCCACCCACAGTCCAACCCTACCCCTCATTTTCCTAAATTCCCCTTTTTCAACCACACTGCCCCCCTGGATGTATAAGGGATAGATGTGAAGGTCACTGGACATGGCTTCACATACCTGGCTTTTTGTTAAGAACAGTAAAGCATGGATCAGCTTCTTGTCCTCCGGGGTCTGACTAGGGGATCTGCAGGGGCTGCTGGGATATCTGCTGTCATTCTGATGTCCAGGAGGCATTTTTTCTGCATTGGGGGTTTCGCTGTCCCCCTGCTGAACCTCATTTCCCGATGAAGAGCATGACCTTCTACCAGGTTCCTCTGTCTTAATCTTTAGAACACACAACAATGGAAGAAACTAACCATACAATACAATAAATAACCCAATAAACAATACATGATGTTGCCAGTTAACGGCAAGCCTCACAGATGTTACTGAACACCTTAAGAAACTTCGGCAAATTCTGCCTTCTCAACAAACTTAAGTAACTCAGTTTATTAATCAAAGGAAAAACATTTGGCTGTAAGCAGCATTCAGTAACCAGCTGTTTTTTTATTGCGCCTTCATTAAATCACGTCAGTTCTGTTGCCTAGTGTTTACAACATGCCAATTTAATATACTATCTGCCAGATTGTATAGAGGAAAAAAGAAAAACAGTCTGATAAGCCATTCCATTTCAAAAGTTAAATTCATAAAATACCCCAAGAATGTAGTTGAGCACATAAGGATCCTGTTTCAGTCTTGAGCAAATGGCAAAGAGGAACTGGGCCTCCTCCTTTTCAGTCTGTGACCCTGTCTGTGCACAGAGGCAAATCAGCTTCTGAGGAGACAAGAAACAGCCCTGATTCAATTAGCCGCAAGTGGTTTGTCCAGGGCTAGGCAACCCTGATCCTGGAGTGCCAGTGTCCAGCAGCTTTTCTATCCTACCGGCTGGACACCGGTCCTCCGGGGTCAAGGTTGCCTACCACTAGATTTGACTGAGATGTCTTCATTTAAAGGTGACTTAATACCTCTTAGATATCAAAAAGTAAGCAGTGTTAACTGCAGTTTATGAAATATATACATTACAATGCAAGTGCCTTAGGCCAACAAAGGAAGCAGTTTAAAGCTACAGCTCGGGAAAAAATTAAGAGACCACACTATATTAAAAAAATCTAGTAAAATAATAATAAAAAAAAATCTGCATTTTTAAGTCCTGATTCAACCCTGGTTCTGTTAGAACGCTACACTAAACAGCAGGTTACTTGCAGGTTCAAAATATCTGTATGATAACACAAAAAACATTTTTATTGCTTTCAGCCATATATTTTAATTCTGTTTTTAGTCTTGCAGTCTTCACATAAATCTCAGGTTTATACAAAAGAGACCACTCTGTATTTAAAAAAAAATCTGTGCTTTTATTTAAATCCCGGTTCTGCTGAGCAGCAGGTTGCTTTCAGGTAAAAAAAATTCTAAGACAGCGGTACACAAGAAAGAATGAAGATGAAGCAGGAGACACTGGGAACGACCGAAAACCAGCCAGGTAAAGGGCGGAGGTGACATTCTAATGCCAGAGATGACCGTCAACATGTCCAACAGTGCAGGTGTCAAACGCACTGCTAGCACAGTTCGTATCAGGGTCCTAGAAGCAGGATTGAAGTCCCATAACGTAAGGAAGCAGCTCTTCATTAAGGGGAAACAGAGAAGAGTCAGGCTGCAGTTTGCAAAAAAAAATAAAAAATCTCTTAAAGTCTCATTTTTTTCCAGAGCTGTATTTATCGGTATAGTCATGCATGTTTCAGAAAAATACATTTTAACATTAGAAAAAAATACAAAGAGTAATACAATTTATAAAGGTAGGAGAACTTTATTTCTGTACTATACTGCACATCATTTAAAAATGACGGGTTGAAGAGTAAGTGCCTAAGTTATTAATCTGCACATATAGCCTGGTTAACATATATAAAAATAACATTAATTCAATATAATCAAAATAAAATTTCCTGTAAGATGATGATGATGCAAACGGGTGACGACACACACCCCCCCCTACCTGGACTGGCCTGTAAACATTGATAATGTGAAGCAGTGGCTGCTGGATCTGTGTCAGAATCTTGGTGAAGAAAGCAAGAACCTGCTGGATCATCCCTGGAGGGTACTGTGCAGAAAGGAAGACAACCAACATTAGATAAAGGGAGAGAGAACCACAAATGAAAGACCACCTTAGACCCTATCACTCTATACCCTTGCATAAAATGACGGCTTCTAAATGGATAACATGGTATCTCCCAGCAGTCATGTACATGTACAACAGAGTCATGTCTCAACATCCTTTTGCAGTTTGTGTATGTCTGAGGTACCTCAGCTTTGCCTAAAGTGCAAAGTGTCTCCAAAATCTTGTGCTGCAGCAGGTACTCCATGCAGGGCCCCGTTTCCTGTGATTCCTGCTGCTTCTCCTCAAAGACCAAGATATCAAGCATCTGTCTGAGTCGCCAGGGGATATCAGTCTCCTTTACAGGAATCAGGTCATCTAGAAGAGGATCTCAGTGCACTTAGAGCCCTTAAAGCGGCCACCCAGGGCATTTTCCAAGAAGTCTTGCTATTTGACAGTTAAGGACTGATGAAAAGCAGTAAACAACCAACAAAAAAAAAGCATAACCTTGGGGAGATGCTGACTTCACTACAGCAACGCCAGTACCAACAGACCAGTGTTTAATCTAGAGTAAGCCTGTGTAATTTGATGACGTTATCAATAATCGACGATAACAGACAAGTAACCTGGTATTGGTATCTGACGAACCAGCGACTATTGCTTAATTTTTATGCTACACGAAACAATATGATAAAAATAGAAATATATTTGACACGGCTTCCGGTTTGGCCGTCTAGCTCATTATAACGCATTAAAAAAAATTGCCATTATTTTTTTTAACCCCTTATAGACTTCTAACAGAATTTTTAATGTTTGTGCTAAATGTATTCATTTACCAGTAGTAAACATCATGTAGTCCTAATTCAGAGGTTTATCTATGAGAGGGTAAGACCATGAAATACTGTGCATGGATTAGTGAAGGCATTTCGTCATATAATCGCAAATAACTATACATCATAAATAAAGCAAAAACCGTGCATAGGTTTGTGAATGGACATATCAAACCACAGAATACAGGTCATTTTAACAAGTATCCTGCTGACAGCACGGAATGAGTAATGTTACTATATTTTTAAATAAAAACCCTCGTCAATATACTACAGAATATCACACAGAACACATGCGTGTTAACCTTTAATAGCTCATGACTTGTACGACCTCTTTGCAACGTGCCCACCACCCGTAATGTATGCTGAAGTTTCAAAAAAGGAAAGAAAAACTACATACGTCCCTACATTTCATACTGTCCGGCCATCAGGGGGTGTACAACTTGATCGCTTTTTGTTTCAAGTTTTTCATTACATTACTTTGGTCTAGTTGACAAAAACTAGGAAAACAGGTAGATGTCGTGTAACTTAATATTAACTCACCGGTGGTTTCGATGTAATAGTTGGTGATCCCTTTCCAATGCTCGACAAAGGAGTCCTGTAAATTTACCGACGGCTCCCTCTGAAACGCAAAATGATATATATATCATATATATTTAAACTGATATAATTTCGTAAACATCGGTAAACACACAAGGCGCACAAATAATGCATAATTCAACGTGCGATGCGCATGTTCCTCGTTCCTTGCTAACATTAAACAATAATAGGTAAAACGTGAATAATGTATGCAGAGTGTTCATCCGGACTGGATCCCGTGTAGACGCTCATGTTTAGGGTAGGACAGTGCTCCGGCGCCCAGTTGCAAACTTTAGGAATATGAAAAAAACAACCATCATATCCATAGACAGCTGCTGCATTAAGCTATTTTCCCCATATCTACGTAATGACGCACGAAAAAAGACGATATAACTTGTATAACATCGATTATATTCCTAAAGATCCCTTCCTCTTGAAACATGTAAACAATCCGGCTTGTGCGCTCACGTACACAAACAAGGAGCGGCTTCAACCTGTTGAATAAGTATAATAAAGCTGATAATTGCCAGCGTGACAGTTCTACATTTCATAAACCGGAGGAACGTAGACAAATAAAAAGTGACGCGCGACAATAAATAGGTAAAAAAAAAAGTTAAAGTTAGATAAAGCGCTAAGCAGCAGGCCTCGGCTGCGATCCCCGAACTAAAGTTACGGCCGGCCACCGTCAGACGTCGGTGTTCCATTCTCACTTACAGTTTCTAACGCCTGCTGGAAGAGCGTCGTAAGTTTATTAAACATGTCCATCTTGAGCCGTATTCTAACTTTTTCGATGTCTATGTGTCACATGCATTTATTTTCACAGTATCCTAACGCTCTATTAGTATGTAAAACATTTTAAAAAGTAAGAAGTTAGTCAGTCCATGTTGGGACGCAAGTGTCCCGATAGCGAAGTCAGTGGGAGCTGACGGAAGATGAAAGGGGGCGTGTCTTAGGAGCGGTGCCGACCAACCGCAGAATAGCGTTAAAATAAGAATATTTCTTTGATGATTTTAACCAGTTCAGTAAAACTGTGTGCATCTCAGACAATAATATCAATAATTGCGTTGCTGATGTTGTTAAATTAAACGTTGTTATGTATTTATTAGTGAAATGTGGTCCAACGACAATTATGTGCAACATTACCTGAATTCCTTGGGCAATGAGCATGATTATTGAAAAGGAAGTGGATCATATGAAGTGCCCAACACACTACAGTATGTCTATCAGTCACTCGTTTATTGAACAAATACATATGTGAATAAATTAGTTATCCTTTGACAGTTATCTGTACTTCATCCGTGTAATATTAGTCAAGAGAATTCATTCAAATACCTTTTATATATTCCCAAAACCAAGGCACTCATTATATTACATACCGTACGGTAAAAAAAATAAAAAATCACTTCGGCTGTGTCAATAAAAGTCCATAAAAGTTCATAAAAACATTTCAAGTTTAAAGAAAACGTTTTTATAGTTGGCAACTGTTACACAAATATAAACATTTAAATATATGTTTTATGTATATTATTTTCCCCTGGAATTTACATTCATTCTCTCCATGCTTTTTCACTGTATATGCAAATCAGATGAAAGTGGATAATTTCCCTTTTTTAAAGTCAGGAAACTTCTGAAGAAAAATACATGCTGTGATAAATATTAGGGAGCACATCAGGCATTTCTACTGTAATGGATCAACAGTTGGAATAAACAGATGGGTGATGGATGTATTGAACATATGTTCAGATAAATGTGTATAATTTCTGGATTAAACGTTTGCAGCACCAGTCAGGAAAGTAACACTCGGATGATGAGTAGCGTGAGAACGTTAGCTGTTTAATGGAGGAGTACAGAGTTTACAGTTTGCATTGCCATCAAATAGAAAACCCAAAAGACTTTAAATTCATACAAAAATTTCTAAAAAAAAAAAACTCAAAAATGCATGATCCACATGCACAGTAACAATATATTCAGTGCAATATATACTTATACAAGTAAGGAAATGTATACAAGGTGAAGGTTAAGTGGCTGACTGGTATCATGCAGAGGCTTTTGTCTCCCACTCCTAAAAAAGAACACAAACAGAGAGTTACACAGGGATATTTCATCAATGAATCAATCATTATCATACAGAAAGAAACATGAGCCTTGATGTATGTGGAAAGTTCACGGGGGTTTTACTTACACAAAAATGTTCTGAATGCAGAAGGAAAAATGATTGGTTCAGAGAGATGACCAATCAGATTGTAAAGGAATTAGTTCAATCAACCAAAGGAGGTAGGACCAACCATTCAGATGTCTTGGTCCGCTTCTTCTAGTTGCTTAGACCCATCTCCACTACAATTTGATTGGTTCTCTCTTTGAACAAATCACATTCCTTCTGCCCTCAGAACAATTTTTGTGCAAGTTAAACTCTCACGAGCCTGTGGAAAGACCCAATGCATTAAAATGAGCAAACCTGAATGTTTACAGCAGGGGTTGGCAACCCTAATCCTGGAGTGCTGGTATGTAGCAGGTTTTCTATCCTACCTGACAAATTACTATCTGCCCGAGATCAGATGTGGTTCATCAGAGACCAAGTAGGATGGAAAATCTGCTGGACACCAGTACTCCATCAGTAGCAGGCAGGGAGAAATTTGACAAAACACGTGTGGGGCTTAGGAAGGACATGGTGGCATAGGGGTCCTTACTGTCGGTGACGGATGACACTCATAATAATTAACCTGGCTGCCACTAGCTGTGTGAGGTCAAGGATAAACTGGTATAACACATAAGGGTGTATCAATAAAGAGCAGAATCTGAAGCATCTAAATCTGATCACAGACAAAAAGCTCTCTGTCTCACAATGCCACTGGTTTCATACAGTTTACTCATTAGCTTTATACTGTTAAATATACAAACATTATTTCAAGGTTTCAGATCAATTAACAATATTGTGATCCAAGAGTAATCAGAAGGATTTATATATAACCAAATGATGTTTAATGATACCAAATTCATATAGTGTCATTTGGAACCATTACATTGGTCTGAACAATAGGTACTATACATAGAAATATATATAACAAATGTAATTTGACACATTTTGTGTGGAGCTGGCTTTATCAGTATGGATGAAGGCCCACACTGGTGACATGCCTTCTTTCTCTGGAAGACCTTGCCCTTCTCCATAAAGATGGCAGAGGGAGCTCGTTTCAGGGAATTCTTTGCAGAGGCAGTGCGTCGCAGCAAGGGTGTCAGGAACCCTCCCTGTGGAGGCAACAGCAGTGAGAACGTCAAGAAAGTTTCATTGTTTCATTGCATAGACTGACACTTTTCATGGGAATCAATATTGTGTTTCAGTGGAACATAAATGGTTGGGATACGTTGATCACATGGTTAGGAAACATCCTGTTTAGCGGTGGATTGTGAACTTTCTCACTAAATGGTTAGATGGGAAAATGTGTGACATCCTGCCAAAAAACAAGTAGATTTTTGAAGTGATACACGATGTCTGGAGATGGCAACCAGTAACGTAAGGCACTCTACTTGCCATTGTACAACCACATGGGAGTTCTTTACTTTCCCATTTTGCTCTCATATAAGATACATATACCCGTGAAGGCGAAAGGTCAGATATTCATTCGACACCCCCAAAGCAGTTCTTGGGGTTCAGGGCCTTGATTAAGGGTTTGACAGGGAGTTAATTACTGTGCTGCCACACGGGATTCTAAACTTCGGCCTCCCAGACGTGGTTACAGAGCCACACACAGCTCCAGACAGACAGTCCCTTGGCTGCTACATTTTGAGGTTTATTATATACGTCTTATACCCGTGTGCTACTTGGCTTTACATCATACGTTATATGCGTCCAGGGCACCTGCTCCACAGATGAAATTACGTAAGTGCTCAGTATTATCTTTGCTGCAAAGTGAGCAGTTTTCATTCCACTGGGGAAAGCTGTGCATGCTACCAAAATCATCCGCCGGGTGCATGAGAGAAGAGAAGTCAAAATTGTGTGTTTTGAGGTTTGTGTCAACGGGGCCTGGTTTTGGGAGGGAAAAAAAAAATTCTTGGACAGCAATTGCAAGTTTAAAGGTTTTGGCTTCAGTTTAGAAGGATTTCCTGTAAAACATGTGCAGCAGATCCCTCCTCTCATTTTTTATATTTGTGAATCTTATGTTCATTTTTTCCTTGCCTTCTTACAGAAGAAATACATGGGCAGAAACGTCACTTCTTTGACCTCTTATTTAGTCGGTCCATTGAGTCTTTTCAGAAGAAAATACATCTGTTTGAAGGTTTTCTTTTCATCCCGTCAGATTTGAACCAGCCTACATCTACCATACATACAGTATGCTCAGTGACACATGTTGTCGATAATGGAACCGACTTGAATAACAATTGGACTACTATCCTCCTTTAAGTATACTTACGTTTTACACACATTTGTGTGAGTTTTACATTCTTTCCCAATTTAATATTCCCCCATTTCATAACTACATTTTCTACTCTCTTCCCATATGCATATCCTTTACTTATTATTCATTTTAATTCTGTTAAATTCAATAATTTGATGGAAACATATGGAATCTTATCTAATCTCAATATGTAGAAATAAACCTAATTAAGGAACATGGTCCAAACACATTGTATATTTGAAAATATTTCTCTATAGATGACCTAGTTCTACAGCTACGGAGACAGAGCCAAACAGGTTAAAGGGAAATTCTATACATTAATTTTGATCATCATCAGATACTCATATTTATATGATCGATATTCATCACCATTTGTTTACACTGCACTTAATTTGTATTTCCAATTTGCATCAGTTTTTCTCTAGGCTCAGTATTAACTCCTGATCAACAATTGTCAATCCATCCATTTCAGATGGCAACTTGTCCAATGCAGCAAGCCCGGTACAGAGGATGCGAGCCCATCACAGAGCACACCCTGGAGAGGATGCGAGCCCATCACAGAGCACACCCTGGAGAGGATGCGAGCCCATCACAGAGCACACCCTGGAGAGGATGCGAGCCCATCACAGTGCACACGCACACAGTATGGGCAATTTTGAGAAACCAGTTCAATGAACTGTGTGTCTGAAGCATGGGAGGAAATACACCTATAACATGACAGAGCATAAAAACTCCACACACAGAGTCAGGGACAGAATTCAAACCTCCAGCCCTGGAGGTGTAAGGCCACAGTGTTGCATGTTCAGCTTAAAAAAACCCATTTAATAAATGGTCATTTTAGCCAAATGTTTATTTTATTTTTTATCTCATTGGTCAAATGGTAGTAATCCTAATAACTATGTACTTGACTAGTTTTGCAGGATTGGAGTGGTTGGTTAGATGGATGGATGGATGGATGGATGGATGGATGGATGAATGGATGGATGGAGGAATGGATGGATGGGTGGATGGATGGATAGTGCATTGGTTTACCAAAGGTGACAAATTACATTACCAGTGTGAGAGATACAACCTAGCATAGTACTTTTCTTTTTCTTAGAACTGGGCATCTCCTCCTTGCTTCAAGCCTCAAATGGACATCGGGATGTTTTGAGCAGGATATCTATGGATGAGGGTCACGTTACCTGTGCCCTTTCAGTGCAGAAGGCCAAAGACTGTCTGAAGGAGGAGCGCTTGGGAGGCCTGCCAGCCGTCACCAGGTTCGCCTCTGATCCTGCGTGAAGCTGTGTACGTCTTTTCCCGACCAGTTCCAGCTTCTGCACCCCCCGCGCCAGGTCTGGTGCCACCTTCAGGGCTAATCACACAATGAACATTTCGAGACACGGGTCACAGAACCAACAAATGCCAACAATAAAGTTATTTAATCTAATTGCATAAATAATAATAATTATAAAATAATAAAAACGATAATGAATTATTTTCGGCTGAACACAAAAAGGATGACTGGTTTCCTTGCGTTGTCTTTTCTCTCTGGAATCATTTATACACTCAAAAGGCAGAAGAATTGTGTGGAAAAAATGCATTCAGACAAAACTGGAGCCAGCAATCAATCAGTTGTCATTTTCCCCCATTTGAGGGAAAGCAGTTCCACTGATTTTTCTGCCCATCTTTAATGCAATGTGTAACATTTGACTCTGTAAGAGGCCCTTGCTTTTCAGCCCTTTTATTTTTTTTAAAACAGTCAAAAACGTTCTCAAGGGAAAAACACAGATTGCAAAGGACCTTAAAAGGACATGCAGCCCACAAGGCTACATCCTTCCACCACAGCCCAACCATCAAAAATGACAGCTAACCACCGTCTCCTTCTACGCTGAAGAACTCATGGGAGACATTTTTCCCTTGGACACACTGCAGCCTAATTTGCACTAGCGAAGAGTCCTGTTTGCTAGGTTGGACGTGTACATCACACCGTCTTCTGTTTGTTGCATTTTGAGAGGAGTCACCGGCAAACTGTAATCTTCATCAATGCTGCAATCAGTGATACTGTGACAATAAATTTTAATTGTGACAATTCATGCGTTTTCATCATATTTTACTACCCAGTAAATCTGAGACATCCAGTGTTTTAGGACACTTATGTTTTTGCTTATATTAACATACTTCGGCAAACCAAAGATGGTATTAGTATAAAATATTTCACGGACAGAACATGACACTCGCTAAGTTTCGCCAGAATCTGGCATGAATCTGTTACAAAGTATCCCTTCAGTTCATTCAAGGATAGAGAAACCATAGTAGGTGTCTCTCCATACAAAGATCTTACTAGTGAGATGACCTTGGAAGGTGTCATCACTGTGCTTCACAAACTACTACAATATACATACATCCAATGAGTAGGGATACGGTCATCCTGACACATACCCTTCCACAAGGAGAGCAAATTCATTACGATGCAAGTAATAGATCAGCGCAGTAGAGAGAATCATGCCTCGGTGGCATGTATAAAAAACCCAAATCACAACATTTGAAAACGTGTTCAAGAAACAAAACTCACGGCAGTTTTGTTGACAAAGTATAGTGCTGCCTTAGTTAAGACACCACATGACCGCCGTTCTACCTGAAAGTGTAACACGCCATGGTCCAAGCATCACTGTTAAGGGGTATGCCTACTTTCCCCAGGCCGACATGAGGAATTTATCTTTATCAGTGAAACGCTCACACACATCATCAGTTAGTGTCTGTTTAAAGCACAGATGCAGTGCATATCCTCTGAGAAGGCCTACTACAGCTAACTGAAGACATGTGTGCAGTTCACGTGCAGGCCGCACTGGCACGTTTCGGCACATACACTGCAGCCCCGAGGACATTATTTACATCACTTTGTTTGAACCAACCTGCATGCACATTCATGTAAGAGGTCGATGACAAAAATATTAACACACTGCTGGAAAAGTCTTAAGATTTCTTATTCTAACCAACATAATATTATTGAGACACTGTCGATTCGGCTAAACATCGAGTAAGCTACATTAAAAACAGATGCGGTTGAATTGTTTCCTTAAAAAAAGGATTCAATGCATAAGAATGCTAATAATATCCATAATAAAGCCACAGATTCTTCACTAATATGTTTTGCACTGAGGAGCAGAAAAACTGGTTCTCCTCACAGATACATTCATTTTTCTAATTTGGGTTCGAGTGTGATTTATATTCCGTGTCACATACAGTACAAAAAATATATATATTGTCAGTTTCTTAGGAGTCAACTATTGAGCTAATCGTGGAAGCCATTTCTGTAAGTAAAACAAAGACCAGTCACAGGACGACTGTCTAATGACGAGGTATTAGAGCATACTTACTGTGGTTGGAGAAGGTTCCTTTGTTGATATAGTTACTTTCATCTTTAAAAATCACTGAATCTCTCTGTGTATTGTTCTGAGACTTCTGGAACTGAGATAGAAGGGTTTTAGTGCGCTGAAGAGCTCACATATTATAGACAATCCTCGTGTAACGTCCGAATTCCATTCCTACGACTAGGTCAAACAGCATACGATACCAACTGGCCGTAAAGCTGCTCGTAAGTCCGGGCATCGTTAAACAGGCAGGTCGTTAAGAGAGGAGTATCTGTATAGCCCAAATGATACTGGTGGACACCCCAAAATCAAAACCTTACCCTGTGCTCCAAAATGCATGTGTTTGAGTAGATTGGCTGGCTTTGCACTATCCCACACAACTGCTGAAAGGGGTCGTCGATGTACATGTTGGAGGTCGGGAATTTACGAGTCATCAAACCACTGGTGGACAGGAAACAGGCCTCAGTACCATCCATCCAGATGTGAGCAATAAATGACTTTCATGTTATGGAAGTGCTGAAAGAGCCCCTTTGGGATCAGAGGTCACGGAGGGCAAACAGGCACGCTACCTGAGCGGTCTGCTAGGCCCAGCATCCAGCATGGAGTCCAGCTGCTCATACTGGGACTCTGCCAGCTCCAGGCTCCCGTCCTGCAGGAGCTGGAGCCAGCGCTCCTTCTCGTCTGCGCAGCTGGCCTGCGGGCAAACAGAGGAGGTCAACACCTACCTCCCTCACACGACTCCTGCACTGTTCCTCAACTCTCAACACAAAAAAAAAAATCCTTCCTAAACCTCAGTCCAAGGATTCAGGTATCATTTGTGGAATCCTGTATTTTTCCCTTTGCTGTGGCATATTTCCCAAAGATGAAATCCTGATTGGTTTGGGCTGTTTTTAAATAGTATGCACAATAACTTGACTCGAACTGGTAGCTCCAGTGGGCTCCGTACCTCCAGAACAGCCACTTGGTCCCCGTGCAGGGCCACAGTGATGCGGTAGGCCTGTGCCGTGTCCTCGCCGGAGCGGATTTCACACCCCCGGAGCTGCACGCTGTACTGCGGGCTCTCCTCACACACCTCGTCCCGGAACATCTTCAGCATGCCGTGCTCCACCTGGCACCACAGACTCTGCCACTGGCAGTTCATCAGGACGTTCAGGAAGCCTGTCAATTTAGAAGGGACAACCGGGGGGGGGGGCGTCGCAGTCAGACTGCTGCCAGAGGATCTCCAGTATGAGTATTATAATGGCAAACCTAACATCTAAAGTGGCAGGTAGCTAAGAACATCGACTGAACCAGACTGCACACAAAAGAATTTGGCAGCAAACCAATTCTGAAAGACAGAGACAGGATTTTCCAGAATGCGTGAAAACACATGGCAAACTGGGTGTCTGATGAACATAGCACTGTTTCCTGAAGACCAGTTTTGAAAACTACAGAAGTAAATAAAAAAACAAGTTTTTTTCTGCCCTTAAGCAATTAGCATAATACACATTTTAAGTCGCAACATGGGAGCATGAGTGTGCAGAATGACTGCTGTTAGTTTGACTTCAATTATCATGCACCAAATACTGTCCACAGTCACTGACAAACGGGACATTGTAAAAAGCTTAGCATGGCTTTAATGTTCCAGAACAGTAATCAATGAACACCAGATTTGTTTCATAAACGCTTCCACCTGGCAAAGAAATATAAACCTAAATCCAATGAGTATGGATGGATGTTATGTTACAATGAGCCTTTTCCTCTCCTGCCAACAGCTGCCACTGCAGTAACCATAAAGACACGCATTATAAAGAAAAATCTTAACGTGGCTTAAATGTTCCAATACTGCAATCGATGATCACCAAATTTCTCTCGGACATTTATCATCATAACAAAACATCCATAGTCATAGGTTTTGATTTTTTGCCAGGTGGAAGTGTTTATGACAAGACGTGTCTGAGAGAAATTTGGTGTTCACCGATTGTTGTTTTGGAACATTAAGCATTTAATAACGCCCCCTTACAAACTCTTCACTGGTTACATTTGTTTGCCCCAGTCTGGTGCAGGAGATGGAATCTCCTTCAAAAGGTGCCAAAACACAAGACAAACATTCTGCTGCCTGTTGTCAAATCATCTCTGGCTCCATTACGGGCTAAATGAACACAATGAAATTACTAGAATTACTAGTGAAAGTTCAGAAGATGGCCCGGTTTGGTATGGCATAAATTTAGCCTTCTCCTAATTGTACCTCACTACACAACCCACACGCTGTCCCCAGGGTCCCAATGAATGCCACAACACAGCACACGCAGGCCTATTGAGCAACTCCACACGGAGCTATTGATAGCAAAGATCTACACCATTTCATTACGGTTTGAGGGACGAGTGCCGCACACAGGCAGCTGAAAAACATCTCACCCTTATCTCTCACTTCCGCACTGCTGATAGCAGAAGGAAGGCCAGAGAGTTTGTCGTCTTCCGAGTCCGTGTGGAGAACGGTGCTTGACTGCAAGGTAAGGGAACAATCATCAAACCAATCAAAACTATACAGGCCAGACAATGACAACATGTGAAAAAGAGACATGCAGATATACAATAAATGTGATTCTCTCAGTAGTGACTGCCAGGAAATATCTATGCAGCAGGGCTGTGTGTACAGGAGACAACAATAAAATTACCCTGCAAGAATCCAGCCTGTCACACTTCAGCAATGAGGACGAACTGTGAGATTCCTTCTCGTATTGGAAGGAGCTGCTCACTTCTTCAATGATCTAAAACCATAAAAATAGTTACATTACTATACTTAGCAAAATATACAAATAATGGGCATATAAAAAACCTAAATTACATTCAAAAATCAACCTAAACAGATGTGGGCAGTATGGGGATGTGGAGTTACCATCATCACACACCCCTAGGGTTGGGCATCTGAATCCTGTCCATGTGTGGGGTTTAAATGTCCTTCACATGTTAGGCGAGTATCCTCTAAGGGCTCTGGTTTCCACCCAAACCCACAACACATACAGCAAGGTGAACTGGCATCTCTAACTTGCCCATAGTGTGTATGTGGCCTGCGATGAACTGGAATCCCATCTAGGGTGTTCCCCTGCCTTGCGCCCTACACTTCCTGGGACAGCCTCCAGGCGTTCCACCACACTCCTGGACTGGAAATATTACTGGAAGACGGACGAACTAGTACACGGCATGTGAGAATGAATAATTTTCCAAAGGTCGACCAGCTGAAGCAATATTCCCTCTCTACCCCTCCATCCCTGCTTGTTCCTTCTTCTCCTGGGGTTAGGAGTCTGGGCCATAATCATAAACACCTCCAAACCTTCCGCCATTCCTCAGCCTGCTGGCAGCTCTGGAAGCCGATGACCACGGTGTCCGAACCCGCCACCACCTTCAGCTCATGCTGCATCTTCTTGCCATGCTTGCACTTATACACCACCTGGCAGCCCCTCAGCTCCAGCTCCAGCAGGGGGTTCAGGTCCTTGGCACATTTGTAGCACTGGGAGAAGGACATGGGGACAAATCATGGTCACGTACTCACTGTTATACCATTCATCCACCCATCTTCCATGACCAAACAAACAACAAACAAATTTATTTTTGTATAGCGCAGTATCATGACATTACATCGTCTCAAAGCGCTTTACAGCATCCTCAGCCAAAGCCCCCAGTGAGTAAGCCAAAGGCGATGTGGCAGTATGGGGATGTGGAGTTATTCTTATTCAGTGTCTCGGGGGGTCCAGAGCCTGTCCCAGAGCCTATGCGTGCAAGGCAGGGAACAACCCAGGATGGGGCGCAAACCCAGTGCAAGGCACACTGTTACACCAAGGCTTCGATAAATAGCCTTGTCTTATTGGTTCAGAGACATCACATGGATGTTGATTATTTTCATGTAACCACGCAGGTTCCGGCAGCCTCACGGTTTGTATTAATGCGTTTTAACGTTTTATCAAACATGTTAATATAAAAACTTGCATGGCTTTTTACTCATAAGTAAGCAGCTATTCTTATCAGCATAATTTTCCTCGGTTTTTAAAATGCAAGAGCCAGTTGACGGTTTCTATGGTTGGTTTGTTGTTATTTTGTTGTTAGTTAGCCATGGTATAAGCGGGATAAACCAGTTTAAACTCGGTTAGCGGCACTGCAGCAAGATGTTGTTGATTTTTTCATACAACTGCATACCTCGTCATGGTTTATCCCTAACTTATCGAAGTTAAATCAATTACAGGTCGTGTCTGATGAGGGAGCTTGATGCAAATATCAGGATACCACATGATATCATGAGAATGATATCAAATTTCTGCAAACAAAATACACCTTTAGCCCACCTTCCCAGAAGAAAGCCATATTCCTCCAGAACATATAAATGAAGTTTTTTTTATATTCTATTCATATATATATATATATATATATATTTTTTTTAATTGCCTTTAAAATGGAAATATAGTACAGTTTAAGATGTGTATCGGATCTAATTTTCTAACATTTTTACTTTGCTGTATAATAAATTTGAGCGGTATGGTACTACGAAGGAGGAGTTTGGCGGTTCTTTCATTTGTTTGGTATGCAAGGTAATCAAACATGCAATCTCTCAAATTCTTGCCCTCCTCACTTAACCCAAATGAAAGGATAATTAGGTTCAATTGTTTGGGCCAGCCCCACCAACGTAAATCTGACTAGCTCTGGCTTTTGCCACCAGGATGAATTTGTCTGTACACAGGTTCAAGAATCACGTCATACCACAACCAAAAGAAATACCTGAAAAGGGCCTTTGATGCCTATTGGTCTCAGAAGGTTTACAGGCCTATTTTAGGGTTATAGAGCTGTCCTGAGATACAGTCAGAGCCAGACTGTGCAAACTGAAAAATTATGCGACAACAGCGAAACTTCCCAGTGGTTCAGGGCCTCATGACTCAGTAAGTGAGTATGGAAAAAAACCACAGCTCAATGATGAAAGCATAACTGGCTGTCTGAAACAGCTGCCACTGCAGGAACCATAGAGAGAATCCAACATAAAGATGCAGTCCATCCATCCATCCATCCATCAGCTAAATGGCATCTGGGTCATGCTCAGACCACCAAACTGAAATAAACCTTCCCAGCCACACATGTGTCATGCCAAACTGGTTTTATCAAGCACCTTTTCTCCAGAGTAGCTTTTGAGTGCCTCACCTACTTAAAAATCAAGACAACACCGATGAACGGTGTCAGAAATATAGAAACGTGCAGAAAGTCAGTCAGGACTGTTGTTTCCCCATAAAACTGTATGAATTGAGATAGAATATTCTCATTTCATACAATATCTACCTAAATAGATAAAAAGGACAGACCTGTTGCTAAAACAAAGTTAGCACGAAGCTTAGCTAAACTATATAAAATTCTCCCCAGATAAACCCATTAAATGGTTTAAGCATTAAAGATAAGGGAACTTTTATTCCAAACACTATACAGTTATGTGTCGCATGACGACATTTCCATCAGCGACGAACTGCATATACAAACATTTTAACAGAGTTGAAAAATTCTTGTCACCTCGTGACATTGTAGTGCAATGCGCCAACTCACATGGTTGTGGTGATGCTGGTGTAAACGCACCTACTACACTGCCAGATGTGTATATAAGTAAAAACACATTGCCATTACCCTAGCTTATTAGGTATATTAAACTTATGTAATATATAGCCCTGATTTAATGAGCCCTCAACCATTTTCCTCAAATAAGCACTGCAGATTTAAGATGAAATAACACAAAACTAGACAAAATGTCTTTTAAATCTTAATTTTACCGCACGTAACCCACAATAGACTATCAATTAGCATAATATGATACAGGCATGATAAAGTAGGGCTGTACCTAAGCTCTGCAGGGTGGTTGATCTCCAGGAGCAGGGTTGATGACCACTGCTGTTTGATGCCTGCACAACAACGAAATTGCCTAACCGCACATTTCTCAGAGTGCATCCCCGTTGCTAGTGACCAGTTTTAGACACATATCAGCTCCTGCAACACTTTTCCTGTTCATGAATTACAGCTATCCTTACATGAGGCTAACTGATGACGTCCCCAGACAGCTGGGAGTAGCTGCTGCTGCAGGAGAAACCAAGCAGAGGGGAGGTGCCTACCAGGAGGGCCGTGTTGCGGATGATGAAGAGCTGCTTCTTCCACTGGCCCAGCCACTTCTTTCTCGAGAGGTAGCCGCAGATGCGTGACTCTGGCGGGGAGCGGAGGCACGGCTGCGAGGCGCTCCATTGGATGTAATGAGCCCGATCCTTTACAGAGTCCCCCTCTTCCTCGCCGTACGATTCATAGTGGCTGCTGTCAGAGTCCACCGCGTCTGGCCCAGACACATTTAACCACGCATTTGCGTCAACGTTTCTGAAGTACAATCCTGAACATGTCCTTTAGGTGACCCTACACCGCTGAAGGGCCACTAAGTGACCCCCGGCATCATACCTGTGGGCTGACTCACTGGAACGAATGGTTCTGCCTCTTCATAGCAGTCATCATCCAAGCCATCGGGGGGGTAAGGAGGCAGGACAGGCCCCTTGCTCTGAAACGGGGACATACACAGTGGCTTCATGACATCCTACAACTGTCCCCATCACTGTCACTGCTCAGTCACAGGGTCATTTCACCACAGATCCAGGTAAAAGAGAAATATCTTCCAATACAAAAAAAAAAAATCCTCGATTTCAATTTAAAGAAAAAATAAGAAGCACACGCGGAGACCAACGTGTAATTTAGCGTCTTAACATGCTTTATTTACGGGAAAAAGGAGTTTAGCTATTTTCTAAAGGTCAGGCGGAACACAGGCTGCAACAAGAAAAACACAGGCTGCTCAGAAGCCCGAATGAGAGAACTGCGCCTGGTCTCAGATCAGTCACTCATGCCATCTACCTCAGGGAACCGAACCAAACCACATGACTTGGCACACATGATCTTAAATGAAAATGCAGGTTTCAGAGATGGTGGACGAAACCTATTTCTGCTTTAAAGTTTCAGTACTGTCGCATCATGTGGTCGCCCTCCTAAGCCACAGGAAAAGTGTAAATCCAGGGGTCAGACAAACAAACATGTGTAACTAACCTTTACCACTCTATGGGTATGAAAGGTGGAAGTCTTCCTCTTTCCCAGGAGGGTTGGGTAGCCGGTTAACCTTGGGCACCGAGTCTTTCCCTCCTAGCAAAGTACGGAGTTTTGTTTCTTCTCTTCCACTGCCTTCAAGCTCTCATTCACTATCCGTTTACTTTATTGTTGCCCTAAACTGACATCCAATTGCCAGCTGTTGTTTGACTGTAATAAGTGCTCTGGGCCAAATATGTTGCGAAAAGCACTGCATGCATATAAATCAAACTAGAGAAATAATATACCCTGTTAAATGAATCCCTAAGCATTTCCTTTATTTGTGAACTTTTGGGGTGAAAGGATGCACTAAAATTGCTAAATTTAGTTATTTTTAATTGGTTTCTTGCGTTTCATTTTTGCAAGCTTTGTTAGATATTGCAAATATTAATAAACTAGATTACTCTACTTGTACCCCTGTGGAGTTTACAGAAAAGGAGAGGAAACAAGACTATTTGGGGGGGGGTGGGACTACCACCAACCCAGTTTAATGGATGTGGCAGATGCCTCTCGGACTGCCTAAGAAATGGCTAAGCTAAGGTTATGGAGGGACGAGGGGTTTGGTTTATTTCTGAGGTAGGGGGAGAGCCCAAAAGTAGTGGGGAGGAGTTATCAAAACAACTATTCTCCACCTGAGGCTTGTAAATACTCACAAAGCCTTATTGGGAAGGCCATGCAGGTCGCCCACTCCCAATCCATTGTGTTTATGGCTTTTGTTTTTTGAACAGGGATGAGATGAAGCAGAGAGTGAGGACAGCTGTGAGGCCAATTCACGCAACGTCTAGTTGACAGAGAGGACATCAGTGAAGAAGCACACCAGGTTCCCCCTTAATCAGCTTCAGCTTCCACAGCGTGACAAACCCTCTGCTATAACTGATAGATACAGCTTCCAATTGGTACTCTATGAAATATGAAGCTGAAAATATTGTTAACAGATTAATTGCGTTTTGTACTTATTTGGAACTATTCCTTATATTTTAGCATATCTTCTATTCTATTCTTTTTTTTAAATCACCATTTATATTTGTGTTGTTTTCCAATGCATGTACCAGTACTGCAAAAACAAATTCCTAGTCCATGTGGCAGTACCTGGCCGATTCTTATTCTAAAATATTCAATTTCTGACATGTTTTCTCCTATACTTTAACAAGGCTGAATTAATTTCATATTAAAGATTTGATAGCCACGTATATGAGAAACCACTAAATTCTGTGTACGAGTCAGTTCTGGGCCCCCCTTCTATGCATGTCTTATGTGGGTCTCAGTCCTCAGGTTGTGTGTAATTTCCGGGCCCTGCAGTCGGGTGCTCCTGCCATCCTATCCCGGAAGGCTTTTACTGGTGAGCTCATGGTCCCCACGGGCGGGCTCTGCCCCGTCCATGTCTGACTTCCCCTAGTATGTGGGCGTTCTATCTCTCCATCATAGACATACATAATTATTCTGTGGACATGTACTTCCTCTCCCAGGCTGCATCTTGAGTAATAGCATCATACTGATGAAGTAGAGATGGCCTCTCGCATAAACAAAGCATTTCCTTTCACAGATACAGGGTCTCTTCAAAACATTTCCCAAGCCTTTGATTAGTAACGACACAAAGCCTTCTTCCGGTACCCAAAGAAGCCCAGATAGGACAGAGGGGAAGCTGATGCATGTGGGTGGTTGTCCGTATGGCCTGAGCAACAGGCCTCTCTGGGTGCAAGCTGCTCATGGAGGCCTTTGGCTGACATGGGTAGGGCCCCCCCTAATTGGGCCATTTCTGGTTAAAAATAATGGAACATCAATACTATGCTAATCAAAAGTTGGGGGGCAATGGTAAAACTTCAGGCTAGGGGCAGGGAGCGCTGTCGGTAAAATTCGCCAATCGGGGGCGTCGGGTGGTGGTGGTGATGATATGTTGGCAAATCGATCGGTCAAATTTCCGTTAGAGTAAATTATTATATTAATTATTATCATTAAATTAATGGTTTGGAGTGGGCATTCGAGCCATGTGTCTTTTTTAGACGTCGAGATCAGAAGGGGGACACCTAAAATGTGGGGTTATTTCCATCATTACTGTAACGGTGTTTTTTTTTTTTTTGCTTCTGTCTGTCTATTTATGTATATAAGTTGCACTGAGGTCCAGGGAACATTATTTCGCATCACCAGATGCAGTGTACTGAATATGGATGGTGTGCTAATAAAGCCCTACTTCACTTGATTTGACTACTTAGAGCTTCTATGTCCAACTACAGACCATCAGAATCTACATGGCCATAGGGGATAAATGAGTACTGATGGGACAGAATCTTATTTGTGACAATGACCTAGTTTATTGTGGCCTATCGTGGCCTTGCTGCAGCAGTTTGTTGTTTACTCCTGCCTGCCACACCCGGCCACTTGAATCGGCCTCGTTAAAAGCGAAACCTTAGCCTCTGACCCATTGCACTGCTCTTCACCCCTCTGTAGGACGTGCTGCTGGGCGTCCCAAACCCAAGACAGGCCCGGGACCCTCTCATTAGTGGCCCACATCAGAGCCCCCCCCCTCCCCCCCAGCTAGGAGGCCTGAGAGCCTGTCAGCCACTACAGTAGGCCCCTTCAGCTCTCCCTTGTCATTATGGTCAGTGAATAAAACTCAGGCCTGAAAATAAACCCTGCTGCTGGGCTCCTTTCCCCAGTGCCACCTTACGTGGCCGCAGCAAGGACAGAGAGAACCCTGGGACATCAGTGGGGCATTGGCCCTTGCAGCGTCAGCCCAGGGACCTTGGAACCAAAGCTCCCTGAAAAACAGACCTAAAACTGAACTGAAGACATCACTCACTGCAAACAGTTTTATGTCTGGAACAACAAGTTTCTCAAAGAGAAATAAGGTGACAGAAAGCATTAGCCCTTGTTCAAATCCTTATTTAAGTCCAAATGTGTTAGTTTCTAAACATGTCACAGACTCATATTTCATGGAGTACAACACAAAAGATGCATCACTGTACAGTATTTAACTATATTTAACAAAGAAAATCACTTAGATAACTGAGTATATGTAATTGTTAAATCAAATTATAAAAAATCATATTGAATTGGTTAATCATATTGAATGATGCTCCCCCTTACCCTCAGAAGAGAATGAAACAGAATAAAGACACAAAGCCATTGGTCACTGGACGGCTTAATGCTCTACTAACGTATCATGGTCTGACTCCAGGTGCTTCTGAATCGACAGCTATAATGCATGAATAGTGAAAAGAACACAATTTGTGACCTAAAACTGCAGCCAAAAAGCATTAGGCCATACTTGAACATGACTGCTTTGAGGGTATGATTAACCAGGAAATGAGCTTCACTGCTTGATATGTTGATTTTTGGAAGTTACCTTACTGCATTTGACAGGATTTAGAAATGTAATACATCAAAACAGTAACCCAAGCAGCTGCATGCTGCTTTAAACTGGTGCTGAGGAGCTCATTATTAACAATAAGGGGACTTGTTCATTCTCCTCTTTCACAATTAGGTATGTTTACTTGATTTGAGACAATTCTTTCTGTTACTTTTGTTTGCAAGAATTTTGCGAATTGCTTAAATAGAAACACTTTCAAATGCAAAATAAAAATTATGAAATTTTGACTATATATCCACTTTCACCACCATCTCTTATGCCTACAGATAAAACTGCCCTCAAACAAATGTTTAAAGAGTCCTTCCGCAAGCGCTGCAAATGTTTGATGACGTTCCTGTTTAAACTCATCCCGTCTGGATTTCTCAGTGCCCAGTGGCCAGAGGATAAAGAGAAAGGGAGTCTCACCCCCTTCAGCAGCCATTCAGCTGAGGACGATGGCTCTTCAGCATGACTGAGGTTAACCATGGACTGGAGGAAGCCCCCTGTGCAAACAAAGGCAAACGTTAAGTGTCCATGGACAGGCTCAGGAGGAACACCAAGACTTTAAAGCTGAATTCTCAACAAAAAAAGGGTCTTAGAGAAATCCCTTACCAGCGACTGTCTGATTTTCCCTGAGATCACTGTTGGTGGTTCCAGACGGACAGTTCATAATCATGTATTCTGCATCCTCCACTAGAGAAAGAGAGGAATAAAGAGAGATCACAGACTCAGAATATTAATAAAAATGATCACACCCTGTTCTATTTGGCACATATACAAGCACTTATTAATAAGATTGTTTTATCAGTTTTTGTCATGGTATTGATCTGTTTCGCAGCTCATCCATTAACAGTCAATCACAGAGTACTGCAATAGGGTAATAGTGTAATGCGTCTGAAAGGATAACCCAAATACATTTTCAGTGATTAATCAGGTAGCAATGTGTGAGATTCATGTGCACATTCACTGGTAAGGCACCATTTAAAACAGTCCACAAAGGTATGGTGTTGGGTATCTCCTGTTCCTGTACCCTTTCTGCAACAATCCTACACTTCATAACATAGATCATATCTGCTTTTATAAACTCTCCCCAAATCCACCCAGCTGACCCTATTTAAACCCTAAAAATGTTTCATAATAGCAGTACTTCATTTGTCCCTGTGGGGAAACTGGGTAGTATTACATATCCCAACTTGCTCTCCAGGAGAGACACATATCTATATAGTGTACATGTGAGAACAAGTTTTGGTTTCAGACAGGTTCCCTGGAGCAGTTGAGGTTAAGGACTTTGCTCAAAGGACCCAATGGTGATAAAATTACTCTACCAGCTGCAGGACTCACAAACCCACAAAACCCTAGACAAAGATTCCTAATTAAACAAGTCACAAAGCACTCCAAGTCTCAGCTCTTATACTGAAGGATCCCGCTAGTGATTAACAAAAGAAAAACAAGAAACACTGCAATGACAAAGAAAAGCAACACAAAGTGTAAGATGAAGATATCTGTGACGTTAACTCACCAGGAGTGTCCTGTAGTTTAGACAGCAAGTCTGAAATAGACTTTTTCTGGGCCTGAGCAATATAGCTGAGGTTCTCGTTGTCCAGGACCAAGAGAAACGACTGAAGGTCCAAGACTAGCCGGTTCAGCACTGCGGGGAAAAAAAACCTATAATGAGAGCTCACTTACAGACCCAGTGATCATGGGATGGGCCAGAAAATGTAGGTAATATTAACAGGTACTGGCCTGAATAGCGACAAAACTGGAAAAAAAAAGTAGTGAATAAGCCTATGGTAAGTCTGAAATACGGAAATCAGGAGTGTTAATACGGATTTATGAAAACCTTTGCTAAGGATTATGATTTTATTGAGAATAAATGGCAAGTCACTATTAAAGCTAATCAGTGTACATTTATGTGGGGGGGGGGGGTATTTTAGGGGGGCTACAACAGCCCTAATAAGCCCCATGACTGAAATAATATGTCGATAAATCCATCTTTCATGACCAGTCCCCCAGGGTCACGGGGGGCCCGGACCCTATCCTCGGAAGCGCAGAACACAGACCGGGAAACACCTTGGATGGGATGGTAGCCCATCATTCATTCATTGCTTATTAACATTTGTAATTTATTTAGCTTGCACTGTAACCAATGGTGACATAAATATTATCAAAAATTGCAGATAAGTATCAACACAACATACTGCATTATTGTAAAAACCATCACTGCTAAGTAGCTCAGGATTCTGCATTTGAATATCACTGTAACAGAAAAAGAAATATAAAAATGGAAGAATCTTCCCACACTGTGATGCTACAAGCCACTGTTCATTCTTCAAATAATTTGTATTTAACCACTCTGCATACCTTTTACTATCTATCTTAACCATACACATAACCCTCAGCAATAATCTTCCCTAAATATTCTCTCAATCATTATGTTTAAGGTGATTTGACTAAAATCACTTTGCAAAAGTGAACATTGTAATTGGTGCATTGAACATTGTAACTGGTTGCCATGTTTTCCTCTATCATGGTTTCCTCTGGATACTCCAGTTTCCTCCTACAGTTCAAAGAAATGTTGGCATGCTAATGCGTGTCTGTAGACTGTGTGGGTTAATGCCCTGAAATGGAGTGGCATCCCATCCAGCACCCCTGATTTGTGTCCTAGACTGATAAACACAGTGACTGTAATTACAAAATGCAGACTCTCCAGACTGGAAGAACAGGTCATTTTGCTAGATTTATACAAAAATGAGTGGAAAAACAAAAAAAAAAAAAAAAAAAAAAAAAAAATTATATATATATATATATATATATATATATATATATATATATATATATATATATATATATATATATATATATATATATATATTGATGCGATGATTAGGAACAATTAGGAAATCCCCCCAAAACACATCATTACTGGTAAATTTGAGTCTTTCCACATAAAACACGGATTGAATGGCAACTTTTATCCATATCAACAATCTTGCAGCAAGGACATTGCAATCCAGAACATCCAGTGGTACCACCATGTACCAAAGCACCATGCCTTCATTGACTTTTACAGTGTATGAATGTGCCAGGTTTAGTTTACAGTACAGACGAGCAACAGAAAACAATGGGGGCCGCAGTGGTGTATGATAGCCGCTCTTTTATGTAGGGAGGGGGTGTAAACAGCCCCCGCCGGTTAAACCTCTGCCTACACACAGCAACAGACAGTACAAGCCTCGCTTTTGCTTTCACAGTGAACAGAGATGCATGGATACTGTGGGAGAGTCTATCAGAGGGCCTTTGTACAGCAGTCCTACTATCTGTGTAAATTACTCTGTGTGGGAAAAAAAGAAAAACAGTAGAAAAGGACTTTCTGCTTATGAAAGCCACAGCAACGCTGTCCCATAAAAACAAGCCACTTGTTATGGTGTCCTCAATGGCCTTTAAATCTCTCTATGAAAAGAACGCCCAAGTATCCAGAGAAGCCTATACATACTTCCAGTGCTGAATGAAGCCTTCAAACCAGTCAAACTGAAGAGCTCAATTGTTTCATAATTCACCCATCTTTCCCAGTATAACCAGAAAACAGCTGAGGCCAGTGCACCCCCACAGGGAACATTGGCAGACGTGCCAAATGTGTACAAGATGGAAGGAATATTCCACTACACCTTTCTCCTAAAGGCCGTGGAGTAAACATTTAAGGCCCAGAATGGCCCAAGCTGTTACCCCTGACAAAGATACTTAACCTGAACGCAAACTAGCAAGTGACCCAGCAGGGGTTTCCCTTTTCTCACCTATGGGAACGTTCCCACTAACCTTCAGACAAAGCTGGTCTGGCAGAAGCACATAAAAACCAAACATGAGACAGAAGCCTTACAACTGATGGGGCGTTAATGTTTGGCTGCTGAAAGGGACAAAGAGAGACGGAACTGCTCACGGCCACCGTTGAATTTCATATTTACATTTTTTATGTACAAAAACACTGGGGAGGATTTCTGTAGGAATTCTGGGAACAGTCCTGTCCTATCTGCCTTCTAAGTGACCCCACTCTCTTCCTGACACTAGCATGAATAACTACCAGTGAAATCACACAGTAGCTCTTTCCGCGTGCCTTCCATGAGAGGCAAACACTTTTCTGCATTCTTCGTCCAACGTTTAATCCTTAGAGGTATCATTATTCCATCCGCTCCATTTCCTGTTCCCTCAGTATCCTCGGAAAACAATCCGCTCTTTCGGAAGATGCGCCATAATACCTTCTGACTCACTGACAAACAGCCCAATCTTTTTCAGCCTTTAAGTAAATAACCCAAGTCATTCAATAAAGATGTAATTGCAGTTACAACTGATGTTTTAACCTTTGTGGAGGTCGAAGGGCAGGCAGTTTACCTGTTTGGGAAGGGCGCAACTTACTTTATTCTTTCTTTGATCTTGGGTCTATGTTAGGAAGACTGATTTTCGTAACAGGTAGGGAATATGAGTTTTTCCGAATGTTATTCTGTTCAGTGACTTTTACACATAGAGTTAAACTAAAAGGCATGCTTCTAGCTTGAAACCTGAAGTGGGATATAGGATGGGAGCTTGGAAGACAGATGGCTCACTTTAATAAAAAAAAAAAAACAACATTCAATGCAAATCCATAACCTTACATTTACACAGTTATGTTATCGAAGAAGTACTAGGTTTCCTGTATTATAATTTCGGGCCACATGGTAGATTCACCGCAGGATAAGAGGTGAACGAGGACTGAAGCAATCCTAAAAAATTATAAACGACAAAACATACTAGAAGAACTGTACCATGACTCTTGACTCCAATGACTACAAAGACATGATTTTTCAGGAGCTGGTCAAAAATGATTAGGGATCAACACCCAATGAAAGAAACCAAGGCAAAGCAGGGGGGGGGCCCTTTCCACTTCCTTTTAATTACACGGAGAAATCTGACCCCAGGTTCTTTCTTTTTTCTGAACGCCTAGTCACATTTCAAAACAAACCACAGAACAGCCATTCACATTTATTCCAAGCAGGCTTGCTGGAGCTGCATGATACAACAATCACATTTTTAAAGAGTTGGCATTGGGGGGAGGGGTGGGGATCATAATATCTGCTCATTAACAAACCTCAGACTTTAAGCAGAGACATTTTTCACATTCTGCAGATGTCTATGGAGCCTACTCAGATTTAAGCATTGGAGCAGCGTATGGCTCGGTGGGTTAGGATGCAGTGCATGTGAGCCGAAGGTCACTGGTTCAAATACGGCAGACGGATTTCACTGTTGGGTCCTTAAGTGAGGCCCTTACTCACCAGCTGCTCCAGGGACAGACTGACCCTGCATTCACAAAATGTTTGTCATTTTGGATAAAAGCATCGCTAAATAAATAAAAAATGTAAGTGCTGGGGGGGAAAAAAAGAAAATCAGCCTCTCTGCAAAATCTCATGAATTGAAAAGTTGGGCTTGATAGCATTTCCTGTACCTTCCCATTCTAACAGTGAGAAACTGGAGGTAAAACACAGAAGTCAGGAAACAAAAATCTTGTAGTTAGTGAGATCATGCATCATGAAATTGCATGTTTATTTATTGATCACAAAAGGACTGTTTTACATCTCTACTGAAAATATACTCAAAAGACGTTGCTGGGTTTTGGGTGTACTTTACATTAAAACTAATGTTCCCCACGAAAAAAATCTTATAAAACACCAGGTTTGACAAACAGAATTTTGCACTATGATCTCCAGCTGGGATTGTTGTCTGGAAAACAATATGGGAAAAAAATGTAAGAAGGGTGGGATGGTGTGGGTGATTGAGCACCACACCAGAGTATCAAGAGGAACTATCAGATGCTGTTCACCATTCCATGTCCAAATGAGTCAGAAACGTTGATCTCCCAAATTAAGGACTTCCATTCCTAGCATCAACACAACATCCTGTCTCTGAGCGGCTGTGGAAGCTTTGAACACAATGACCGTTTAAGTACTTGCACACAGTATGTAACCAGGGTCGACACGGAGATCAGACATGTTCATCGACGCCCTGCTTCATGATGTGACCCAAGAAGCTGCGGGAAATGTCTCAAGGAAAGTAGATTCCTAGAGAGCTGGATTCATGAATTAGAGCTTTGCATCAAACTAGGCTAATGTTACATCAACCTCTAACACAGACATGTTGTTTTGAGAGCGATGGAAAAGACAAAACCATAAAATCATGACTGAGGATGAAATTATTAATCGCTGCATTTCAGCTGCCATGTGTTTGACGGCAAAAAGAAACTATGACTACGTACTGAATAAATGTGATTTCCCCATATTTAAAAAGTAAATCTACATGTGTTCCGAACTTCACAACGTGGATGATAAACAATTACACTCTCCAAATGACTGGAGTTCCCTTATTTTTCTTGACCGGGGAAACCTGGCAATAGCGTATTGTTGTAATATAATCCGTGATGTCATGGTGTTGCTAAACAGAGTCACTTTTCACAGGATACAGATGGAAAGAACAGAGCTAATGCAGCCCAAAACCCCTTTCGTTGTTTAGTCTCTATTATCCTTCCCTCGTAAGATCAATCCGGCATTAATATTTAAAACAAACTATAGTCGGCTGTTTCAGGGTCTCTTGGGAGATTGTGGTGGCTGGGGGCATTTCCGACTACTGCTCTATAGTCATTACTTACATTCCTTTAAAACGATAAATGTTGCACAGGCCAACTTCCAAAACAAGAAGTTTTTACTCAACCGTAGTAATGGCCAGTTAGTACTGGGTCCACGTTAGCCAAATACTGGCTATAACACCATATACTTAATTATTAAAATAACAAACATCTTACCTGAAATAATATTGCACTTTAAAAAATATCAACTTAATTCCACTGTGGGAAATGCGCACAGTTAAGTCTATCACAGGTCGGTTTTATTCACTTGGTTCCCAATGTGTTTTTTATGTCAGGCAATAAATAAATAAATAACTGGGCGAACGATGACAATAAACAATTGAGGGGCAACGAATCGGGGAATAGCGCTGGATGTCGTTTCTTCATATAGTGCGCTCCAAAAAGTAATAAAATGCGAGCAGTACACTCCTTGAATTACAATCTCAATATCTAAGCAATAAAGAAAACGATCTAAATAAATAAAACGTGCTAACTAAAACGATTTATATGTTTAAGATATATCTCAGATACCGCTGCACAAGAAAATGTGTATGAAGTCTATCGGATTTCTGTAGTCAGACTATTAGAATAGACTGACTCCGACTGGAGGGGAAAGAAAAAAGTTTCTGAGCCTCATCCTAAGATCCCACCTCACGTTATTTAACAGCAGACTACTTTATCCTTCAGATAAGCTATTCACAATCCGTTTTTTTATCTCATGCTACAATACCTGACATAAATGCAATGTTCATAGTGGAAAAACGCATCCACCTCCAGCTTATAGCGCGTTTTTATTTGCGGGAAAACAACAGCAAACTTTTCGAACGATCGCCGCGGATACACTGCATGCGAGCGCTTTATTCCCATTTCTTACTGCTTAGATCCTGTCGTAATGGAGGAAATGGCCCCGTACCTTTTTGTTTGTCCATCGCTGTCGGTGTTCAGGGTTCAGGGTCCGTATCGTTTCCAGGCATAGCTATGTATGCGGGTCGGTCCGCCGCTCTGCAGTCCCTCCACTACGGTGCCCCGACCAGCCGCCGCTTTGTGGCACAAGGCAAGCGGATCATAGCCGCGCCATCCCCGCTAATTACTCCTACCACCTTGAGAGCTCTTTACGCACTCTTCTTTCTTCCCTCCCTCCCTCACTCCCTCTTTCCCTCCCTCTCTCACTCCGTGAGAACACAAACACGGTCGTAGCCTTGCACATCCTTATGTCAGCTTTAAGGAACGCTTTACGTCTTTAGATCGCTTTCTGAACAGAGAAAAGAAGCGTTTTCTACAACTTTCTTTTTTATCTGAAAGCAGTTCTTTTCTGCATTTAAATCCAGGGAAAATAAATTAGAGAATGCGCACATGATAGATTTTATAAAGGTAACTTATAATACTTTCATAAAGATATTTTCAACTATATATAAATACGGTTTGTATGTATTCTGTCTGTAATCACTGGTTTTAAACAAAAACCCCCAACAGTTTTTATGTGATTTTTTTTTATTTGTTCTTTTTCCAACACACTTGCACATGAAAATCACAAGTGGAGAACATATGAGTATGAAGCTTCAATCATAACTGTGCCCAACACACGTGTAGCATTCATTTGTGTGCATTTTTAAATACATCCCTAATATCCTGATGATAATCATGATGCATCGGCAGTTTTGATACTGGTGAAGAAGAAACAGACGATGCCCATAAGCATGTGACTGCATCCGATGGAGAAGCAGAGCATTTAACGCTGTGGGTGACAGAGGCTACTGTTACCCTGTCTCTAGGGCTTGGTGACCCAACCCGAACCTTGTCTACCCAAAACAGACGCAGTAATTATGCTCGGCATTAAATGATACAGAGGGACACAAAAACCTATGAAGCAACCGCAAGCCGATAAAGTGCTGAGATTTCTTTTAATTTTCGCAGAATCCTGAATGTGCATTGGTGCATCTCCCCATATCCCATGAGTTGGGGCCCTGGGTGATTTTTTTCAGGCATACTGTCTTTTCCTCCCATCCAGCCAAACACCCATCACGTCTTCGGCAAGAGTTTTGGCTTTGGCAACACTTCACAGGTCACACTGTCACCCGTGCTACCTCCCACCCTCCTTCTTCCACCCCGCCCCCCCCTGTCAGGCAGCCAATGGACAGGGGTAGGTTAGGACTAAGGCACATTCCCTCACATCATTCCTGCTGCCCTACTATGCTCTGCTTTCCATACCAGTGAAAATAAGGGAATATATCAATTACTATTGCTTCTGAAGGACGTAGCTGAAAGGGTTTATGATGTAGAGTTTGTGGGGCACCCATCTGGCCTGTAACCCCTGTGGTCCACCCATGGATTCCATCCACACACACACACACACACACACACCACAGTGACCAATCCCTGCAAGTATCTGTGCTTCTATGACTTCCCCAGTGACTGGAGGTTTTGTGATCACTTTTTTGCCCTTGTCGATAATTTTATAGACAACCTGTAGTTCCCCATCAATTGCTATCAATATTTTTAAATGAGGCCTTCTGTAAACTCATGTTGTCATCTACATAAAAAATATAAACTGCATACAAAGGACAAACGAATGATGCACAGAACTTGCTTCTGTGCAGATATGATGAAGAAATACTCCAAACTCATAAGTTAAATCCTTTTTTGTCTATCTGGACAGTAAACAAGCAAATGAGTGATGATAACAGAAGAGTAGCCAGAGCTGCGGATGCAGACATTGCGCTTGTTATGGTGATACAAATCAATACCGACACTGCCCTCATCAAACAAAAGCAAAAAACCTTAAAGGTGCTTACAAATGTGCAGGTATTGTAGCAATGGGACCAGACAGGTAACAAAGGTAGGCACCAACTATGTGGCCTGCGTACCTTTAAGACGTCAGGCTCCGTTTATGTAGAACAATATCGAAGACACTAGTTGAGACTAACATCAGTGAAGGTTTCACATGCTAATGCAGATAAGCCAAAAACTCAGCTGCAGATTTCTAGACGGTGCAATCTTATTAGAGTTAAATAGTAATAATATAAAGTAGTCTATCATCAGCTCTTTTAGGAAAGGAATCAAAATGCATCTGTCTGAAGTTTCACCACTTCCAAAAAGAGATTAGTGGAAACGAAAACTATCAAAATGACTGAGAAACAATTCAAAAACATTGTTCTACGTTTGAATAAACAGGGTCAAGTAAATCAGCCCATTAATTCTGCTGGTAATTCAATGTCAATAGAAGTGTACTGCATGTTAGCTGATACCCAGCTGCTCGGTTCAATATACTGAGAAGTAAGTTAATAGTTTTCCTCGCTAAAATCTTACTGGCAGTGCTGCTCTGATATAAACTGAGGACTAATAGAGTAGCTTGGTTTATAACTGAACTCACTTCCCTGCCTGTGGGATGTAGCAGGTATGTGTTGGTAACTTATTTCTTTGTTGGTACCAATTTGAATAATACCAGTCAGAAGATATGTCACTTCTATAGGCTTTTGCACAATTCATACGATCCTCTGTTGCTATTGTAGTATGAGAAAGAGACAGTTACTAGACTCTAAGTTTTTAAAACTGTAGATAGTTGACTGATTCAGGAATGGGACTTTCGTTCCTTTCCAAGTTTAGTGTTTGATATTTTCTGTATTTGACTCTTTTCTTGAATGTGTTTCCAAAGAAATGCCGTAGCCCATGTTCGAAAGTAAGTCTCTTCTCGCTAAAACAGCAAAACTTTCTTTTTCAAGTCGTTTTGTTTCCAGAGAGAAAGCTGATCAAAGTCCTCGATGGACATTTTAAACACGTCCAGGAATTCCTCTGGAGCCAGGTGACGCTGTAGGGAGAGAGGAACAAAACACATCAAACAGGACCTACATATCAGATATCCCTAAACCCTACAGATATGGCCTCGGTATAAATGATTATCCAATTTTAAGCATGCATCACAAAGGGAGGTGCTCTCCAACTGTCAGGCCGGACTTCATGGAGATCCAGATTGCAATCTGCTACCGACAGTTTCAGTTCTCTTTTTCTCACCTCTAACCAAGAAATTTCAAAGCATATTTTAATACCGGTAAAATTGTTGAGTCTGAGATCCATCAGTGAAATGAGTTAACACTCCTCACCCCCATACCTCAAGTTTTGTTCGGTCAACGTCTGGGGGGAGCTTACTCTGGCCTCTGTGAGTCACCATGAGCATTCCATAGGGATAAATCTATCAAGAGAAAACATGCACACATGCATCGGAATCAACAGGCTGTTTTTGCGAAAACCCACATAATCCATTTAACAGGCAGCAGCCTTGACTCAAAACACTACCCAGTATTTCACCTTCGGAAGTGCACTGCTGTGCTCTGACAGAGTTCTGTCTGGTCCAGTTACAAAAAAGGAGCGCAGAAAGACGGCCTTTATAGATAGGCGTCTTTTTCAGATATACTATTTCAAACAAATTCCTGAAGATCACTTGATCAGCAAAAGCATCCCACAAAGAATTCAATCCCAAAGTGAAACCTTGGCCCCTCACTGGGCTCCTTTACACTGCTAAAGTCACTGTTTAAGCATGAAGGACTAGATAAAGAAATCAAATGAATATGCATACTTGGGGTGGGGAATCATTCACAAGGAAAAGTGCGCTGGGGCAGGTATCACACTGGGATAAGAAAACTTTGAGAATATGGGATTAATTGGGCAATGCATTAACAGCGTCCTTCTCACCTATTGTTGCAACATACTGGGCAGTGAGATTGTTCTGTCCCCCTCTGAGCCTCTCCATTCTACAAATGCTCCCCCACACCCCCGCATCAGACACACCTCTCACTGAGTATAACTGCACAAGGCGCATAGATAACACACCCCCTTTCTTCTCTTGCTGCAAAGTTTCACCATGCAAGAAAGCGCAGGAGACTGGCACCAAGCATGGGGCATCGCTACTACTGCTCATGATGGATGGATTTTGGGGTGGGGGGGGAATCCAAAGCCTCAACTGAATGTCACTATCAACAAGTGAGCAGAGGTGAAAACTTCAGGTCCAGAAAGCAAAGATCCAGACCAAGATTTTGTTTCAACCAAGCAGTTGAGCATAAGGATTCAGTCTCAGAGTACTCATCTGTTTGGGTGAAACAAAATCTTGGTCTGGATTTTTTCATTCCGGACCTGAACTATCAACCTTTGCAGGTGAAAATGAAAACGTAGGAAACAACTGATGGTGCTGGCAGCCAGAAATATCTATAATACTCTTACCTGAAGACCTAAATGACAAGAACAGAGAACAATAGGACATCACCTAACATGGTATCAAACCATCATATCATACTGTTAAATATCCTACAGTTATGACCACTTCTACAAAGACAGAAATATAGATCAATGGATACTACCTTGCGATTTACAAAGCTGAACATGCGCCTAACCAATTCTAATGAAGAAAGCTTGAATATATCACTTTATTTTGGCGAAGCAACATGTCAAGCACACTGGTGGGATTGTTGTATCATACCTGATGATCCTCCCTTATCGCTGTCAGGGGAGAGCTCATCTGACTGGAGCTACAAACACACAGAAGGACGCTTTTAAAACCCTGTGACCTGGGTTCTCAGTTCTATACACTATGTCTCTTTAGTGGCATTAATACTGAGATTTTGATTGCCAATAAATTGCTTTTGTATTTTTTAAAAAACAAGGTAGTTGTGTCTTTTTTTTCCACCTGAACTACTAGCAAGAGTTTCACAGTATGAGCTATGTATTCTAGGAAAATTGCATGGAAAAACTTGCTAAAAATGGTTTCATATTAAATTGTGGCCTCAGGGGCCCTAAGCCTACTCACCCGAGTTAAGCCGCTTCTGTTGCATGATGGAAGAGAGGTGGATTTGGAAGCTCTGGAAGATGACCCTGTGAGAAATCAAGATTGGATAAAAACAAGCACGTCAGCACTTTTGCCCGTGTTGAAGCATAATGTTCAACAGTGCATGACCCCACAAAAAAATCCCTGTTTGAAAAACGCATGATTTGTGATGCAGAAAAATCCATGTGCACTTAGTCTCCCCTTCCTCTACTTTGAACCCACAATTGGCATCTCAGATATTCAGTAATATCATGGCTATCTGATGTAGTTTATAGGACAGTGTTATAGCCACATTATGACACTGTAGGCACGCTATAAGTGCAAAAGACCATCGTGAAAATCATGCCCACAAGTGCATACATTTAATATGTAAACTCAGGATAAATACAGACGCAAAATCTTATCAGGAGGGGCTGACAGCTTTTCGTAACACAGGGAGAGAAAGGATGTAGTGAAGAAAATATTATTTGATACTGTTGATCACTGATCAGCAAACAAACGGTTGCTGACAATCTAGCTGATGATGTCTGAGTGTAATTTGGTGCCTCAGTTGTAAAGGAGAATCAGAAAAATACCATATTTCGAACAACTCTGAAAGCAAACATTCCATAGTTGCTAAGCAACAGTTCCCATGGAGGACTGCAACTAAGATACAGTAACACAGTCAGACCAGCATTAAACATACAAAAGAGCACATAGGGCAAGTCACCTACAAATAAATCACAGAATAATTTAACAAAAGTATTTGAAATTATGGTATTAAACATTCTGTGAAGATATTGATTGAAATGTGCATACTTGTATCCATATATAGTACATAAATATGACTTGAACATGACAGAAAAACAGACAGATACTTTATTAATTGCAGGAGGAAAATTTGAGCATTACATCAGCAATCAGACAGACAATAAAAGTCATATCTTTTACGTAGAAGAGAGACAATGAAAAGTGTAACCAATCTTGTCTGGCAAACTCATAGCACTCTGTACAGTAAAGTGGATATACCTTCTACATTCATTTCTCATATAATCTGAAACACTTTTCTAAAATAATGTCTTTGCAATAAATTTCGATTTCTGATTACAATATATCATCTGAGGGAACTAGTGCTGCCGCGATTAGTCCACGTGGTCGATTATGCTGACGCTGAAAATGCGTCGACATCAATATTTTAAACGACAAATCTTTTTTTTTATTATTTTAATAAAATTACTTATATGATTTCCAAAATGCTTCAATCCATTATTTAATTTTTTCCCCTTTAATATGGGAGTAGTTCAAATTATAACAAAACAAAAAGGTGGTTTTACACCGTGCAAAGTGCGACGGCATACCTTAGCGGCACTAGAGCTACGCAGGAAACGCACGGGAGCGATTCGGGACGATGGACCGCCAGAGTAGGCAAAAACACCCTAAGTACTGTCTATTCATGTTTATTAAATTAGCATTAGAATGGAGAGCTTTTTAATATCTTTTGTTCTTGTAGCTGCTAAATACACTCATTATTAAAGCAATAAAGTTGTCTGCCTGCTACATTAGAATACATGGAAAATTAACTGAAATTAAACGGTCAAGTTGACTTTTTCCAAGGAAAATTAATCGTTTAGAGTAGTCGACCAATTGATAAAATAGTCGATAGATTAATCTATAGAAAAATAGTCGTTAGTGGCAGCCCTAGAGGAAATTCTAATTAGCCTGAAAAATGCTCGCTAAACGTTTCCCTATTCCATTTCAGTTAATGGACTGTGACAATCCCTTACTCACATCAATTAAATCAGAAATTGTACCCAGCGCACTTTCACGAAATGATGCGCTGATGAGCATTTCCTACCACAAAATAACTATGCACACAAAGAAGCTTTACTAGAAGCCACCTTAGTTCCCCCTGCTGGCCTGACAAAGCATAATTTGAAGAAAAAGCAACCTAAAATCCTCAGTATTTATCTCAAATTTGACACATGCTTCAAGTGTGCCTGGTAGTGTCTTTAAAAATGATATCAGTAGATGATTACACAGAACATGGGGCTAAAAAAGCATCCCCAAGGTTTCTGATTCACTACTGTACAAACAACATCTTACATGCATACATGTATACTTGTATATTCTGTATTATTTTCATATATTCTGTAAGACTTGATACAAGTACCATTTACCATATATCAATGAAAGTGAAGTTTCAAACTTCAGGTTTTTCTGTTATGTGTACAAGATGATTATCTGGAAGCCTCTTGGAGACTGTTGTTAAAATATTACTACATTAACATGACTGATTATTACATTATTACATTACATTGTTGCATTTGCATTAAATAACAGAGCCACACCCTCAACTTTTCAGTTTATAATGCTGAATTTTCCCATGAAACATATTTGAAAAATAAGACAGGTCAAAAAGTATTATAACAGTGATAACTATCAAATTTAATCCACATAGAAGAACAAGGCACAAAAATACTAAATTTGATCACTTTTATAAATAAAAGCATGATCCACTGCAGAATCAAGTGATGAGCACCCAGTCTGTGAACAGTGACAAAAGATCGGTTAACCACATATCTGTAATGACTACCACTGACCTTTAGGGGTCCTCTGTGACTTAGCCTCCGCAACACAAACCTGCATTTACGTTCTGCATGGTACTGCAGGAAATACCATCGCTAATTCTACCTGTACTCATTCTATATATTTCACTGAATACTCAGAGCACAGTAGAAATGTTTGTTTTGTATTCGGCCCTCTCTTGCACACACAAAATACCCCAAGCAGGTCAAAGCCAAATAGTTATGAGTTACACAATAATGGCATTACAATCATTCTTCTGAGTGTCACTTAATGAAACTGAGATTTCATTCAGATGCTAATGCAGGAAAATGGGCTGAGGTAATTAACCTCAGGGAGACTTCCCTGTACAGATTACAGCCAAACACGCATACACATTTAAATAAGCACAAACGAGCAGGCAAACACTAACATACTCACCCAGGTGCATGGGAGTCCGATCCGGAAGGGAGCGGGTTTTCCTTTGATTGGGAACTGATCTCTCTATTTCTTCCTTCAAAATTAATTTCCCGAGGTTGGATTGGATCTGAGAGATAAATCGTCGTATCAGACCCCTGCAGAAAGTCTGCCATAGGAAAACATTCACTGTGGATATATTTTCTAGGTGAGTGAAGACCTACTGAGCATTTCTGGTCACACCCAAACCAGAGACAATACATCAGGCTTTTGTGCCCATTCCTTACATTATGTTTGTAATTTTATTGTGACAAGAATTAATTCTTTGGAATTTTGACAGGCCACTGCTCTCCGTACCTTGTTAAGCTCCTGCTTCTGCAGCTGCTGCAGCCTCCACACGTCCTCCATCAGGTTCCCGTCATCATACTCCTCATCTCCTTCCTCGTGGTCTTCCTCTCTCCCCTTCTGAGAGGTGGCCTTCTTCCGCCACTCTGTTTCTGTGAGGGCAGACGAGGGGGTAGGGCCATTCCCACTCAACCTTTTCTGCTCATCAGGACCCAGAAGTCTCATTGGGTTTAACGCAGAGCTACAGTGGCTGCTGGGTAATGTTGAGTCTACACAGCGAAGCCTTTAGGCTGACAGCGTCCACATACTGGGTGTCTGCCAACACTCCTGCCAGGCGATGCACAAGAGCTTCAGCTGGGAACGGTACAGTAGAATGCCACAGGGTACCACTGCTACCACTGTTACCGGCCCTCGATAGGAAAACACATCACCTCATTAAGGGGGGGGGGGGGGGGGGGGGGGGGTTATACAATGCAGAGTGCAAAAGGATGAAAGAAGAGGCAAAGGTTAGAGCAGAGGCCAGTCTACTGGGTGTTACACGGTGCCCAGTGACACCTGGGCAGAGGGTGAAGGCTTACCCAAAACAGCCAGGGAGGGCGGGCAGGGCCAATAGTCTGTCTCAATCTTGGAGGGCTGGTTGGGGTCAGGAGGCTGTGCTGCAGGAAATTTGGACGACTCGATGATGAGGTCCTCTATGTGTTTACTCTGCGGAATCAGCACCGTCAGATCTAGAGCAAGACAAAGGTGGGTATAAAAAAAAATATTAAGATCTAGTCAGGCGTGAAAGCAGGTACTACCGCACACTTTACGGAGTGTACAAAAGCCAGCCCTTCTCTTACTCACTTACACACTATTTTAATACTCAACCAAGTAATATAAGGTTGCTATCAGATGGAATTAATCAAGTATAAAAAAGTGAAAAAAATTCAAAACCTTGTTTGTAAATCGGTGGCTTCTTGTAGATGTTGGTGCCGTTTTGCGGCCGGTGGAAGTGCTGCAGTGGACGGACTGTGCTGCTTATTCTGCGGTTTGGCACCACGGGGGCTGGTGACGACCCTGCTGGGGACTGCTGCTCCAGGCACTCTCTCGGCTCCTTGCATGTGGAGCTCTGCCACAGAAGATGAGAGGCAGTTTGTGCCCCTAAGCCTGCTGAGAATGTGTCTGCCCCCTTCGCATCCACCAAGCGCCGTTCGGTGGCGTAGGACTGCATGAGCCCCATCAATGCATCACCACAAGCTCTCTTCCACATTTCAGGAGATACATTTTACCAGCAGGTGTAACTCATTGGCTGCTGTCTATGATTTAAAGATGAGCATTTTATTACCTTGTGAGCTGGTACACTGCTATCAGGGTGACCAATAACATAGAAGAGAAGTGTGATACCGGGGGACACAACAATTCAATGCAAAGGTCCCTTTACTGGGGGAAATAATGAAGCCAAATTAAATATTTGGGGAACATACACTACAGCCAATTGTATAGACATCAGTTTTAACCTAACTACATACTGCATTACCCTTTTTGGTTAGGGTAACTTTTAGTCTCAATATAAGGCATTACCACCTTTAAGTGGTAACATAGATCCAGTATTTTGTTCATTCACTGTTTCAAATACATCCCAGGTACCCCATGATGAAACAATGTATACCCAAAAAATACAATGCTTAGATTCAATCACCTTAGCTATTCCGTCTGTCCAATATCCAGCCACTTAAGCTGGTCTGGTTCACTGCGGTATAAAGCTTATACCACTCTGCATAGGGCACAAGTCTGGATTACACCCAGTACATCTAAGGGTACATGCATACACACTCACACAAACAAACAACATAGGAAATTTAGGGATCCCAAATGAGATAACTTGCATGTCTTCAGGGAACTGAGAGGGAACCCATAAAACATAGAGAGAACATGTAAAGTCCACAAACAGAGTGGAAGTAGGATTTAAACCTCCAACCTTGAAGGTGGCAAGCAACAGTTGCTACCCAGTGACTAAATCATCCACTCTTACTAACATTCAGGAACAATCAATGATGCTCACGCCTTCTCTATTCCAATACTGATTCATTAACATACAGGTAGAGCTTAAAGGGTGACACAAGATGGAAAGGTACTCTTCTTGCCATGCTCAAAGAGTGAGGGAGCAACAAAGCCTGCCTCGCTTGGACATCTCGTGCATTTATATTCATAATCACTCCTCTTGGGGCACTGGAGCCCTTTGTCTCACCTCAGGAGAGGGTGGGGGCGAGATCGAGCGGGGTGACATGGATCTCTAGAAGACAAAAGGTCAAGAAAATAACGAGAAGCATAGGAAGGTAGAAGAGATAAAGAAATGCTTAGATAGGTTAGTCTTCAACTTATCCTAATTGGGTTTTTCCCAAACAAAACACCACACAACATCTACAGCATGCAAACTACATAGGCCTGTACCATTTCCAATATAAACCCTTTAATATAAACACTGCCACAAACTGCAATTAGTGATTAGTGCCTACAGGTCTGCAGGGGGCTCAGCATCAGAATGCATGCTTCAGAGAGGAATTCTGGTCTACTTGGAATAGTCACCTGCCCTGCACCAGGCCTAGACATGACACCCATATGAGTGTGTTATTACACATCAGCTAGTGGTAGGTCAGACAAACATGAAAGAGCGGCAGCTTTCCGGAGTGACAGGAAAATGACAAGGGCACTAAAAATAATAATAATTCAAGCATGGACTAAATATCATCAACCTCGAAATCTGACTGCAGTGAAAAAGATGCCTGTCTTTACGGATCCATGGCACGGAAAAAGCCTTACAGATGGCAGCATTGCAGTTGGATGTGGGTCTTCCCCTTAAAATAACTGCAGAAATATTTCCTCCTCACTGCATTTCCATTATAACCAATCATTTTTCTTATTTCCCTGATAATCTTATTTCAATCAAAACATTTTCTATTTTGACCATTTTAATACTATTAACAGATTTCTATCTATCATAACCACATATTTCTGCGAAACCTACTGACCTCTCCACTGCTAGGCAATTGATCTGATTTGTCCAGAGACACGTAGCTGAAGTGGGGTTGGTAGATCATTAAGTCTGGCCGTTCAATTTCAAGTATAGCTTTGTCTTTGGGTATGGCCGCCAAATCTTTATATCCGATGACCTGATTGTCAATTTTGGCCTGGAAATAGGATAACAGAAAGACAATGATTACATAATGCTTACTGTAAGCTTCAGGCATGTACAACAGACAAAATTCCCCCTGAATAGACTGCTGTAATGATATAATCCATGGAAGATGCAAGACAGAAATAAACTAGAATACATAACATTCTGAGTTTGCAAGATCTGCATATTCTCATCCATCCTGTCAACTATGCAGATTGCAGTGTTGCTACTATGTTCGTAGTCAAACATCATTAGAGTATCTGGTTTGAAGGTCTCCAATAGTGCACCAATCGTTTGTGTGACAATCAGACCTAGTGCTTGGGGGGGCTTCTTACCACAATGGTGACTGCTGGGGATCCAGGGACATTGGTGCCCCGCGAGGAGCTCACACTGCCTGGGGAAGTCCGAGTTTGCCGCTGGGAAAGACAGAGAGTAAAACTAACTTCAGCAAAATTCAAGGCAAGTCAAAGAATGTACACGAGTGGGACGGACATGTCACAAAACATCATGCTCCAGGTGAAAATAAAGCATAAATATAAAAATTCTTCCCAGAAGTAAACACTGAGCTCATATCCCATCTCAAAACTCTCAATACTCGCCAAACCAATATACTTTTCTACTGAAAAATGTTGAGTGTGCTATTTCTAACAGTAAATAGGCCCTGGAGCTAACAACTCATACAGTCAGGCTATTAAAAATGAAATACACGTTCCTATGCTAAACAAACAAACAATCAAGGGCTAACCAAGTAGCAGACTGTCTTAATAGGCCCACATTAAACTAATGTTCTCCCAAACTCAAAGATATATTTGAAGACAAATAAAAATGTTTGCCATTTAAAAATTGAATTAAATTTTTGTGATTAACCTCTTTGAACACTACAGAAAATGGCAAAGCACACCGTAAATAAAAACAAGCAATTAAGAACAAATTTAAAGGCTCCCATACCTTTTGCATCATTTTAGATGACAACAAAGCGCTGTTCCCCTAAACGATTTCAGCCAAATGGTTCTGCTTAAAAAACAAAAAGAGGCAATATAAAATATATTAACAAATGTCTGTTAAAATATGCTGTTTCACACTCTATGACTCAATCACTGTCAAGCAGACAAGCATCTTGCAGTCTGGAGAATGAGGCTGCACAGCAGTGACCCCTACAGCTGGGGGGAGGGAGTGTTAGATTGAATAAAGAAACATTTGAAATCATACACATCTACTGATTTTAAATGAAGCACTGATAAAAATCAGGGATATTGTTCTGAGAGCCGAATATCTATGCAGTACTGAGTGGTAGGTTTTACATTTTGATATGGCACACAACACAAGTAGAAATTTTTATTTTCAATAGTCACAAACCATCAGAATAAGTCACTAAATACTATGTGGTATGTTGTAGACATTTTTGTCACAAGGTGCAGTAATTCAGCCAGACACAGTCCTAACTGCACAAATTTTCAGTTGTAAGATGAACTGAGATTTCATAAAATTTTTATATTTTTATTTCCCACAGAAGTAATCTACAGGAAAATCGATTTTCTAATATCTAAAATATAGTTTTAATGACAGCTATCCATTACAGCATATTTTTAGAATTAAACATTTAAACAAACCAGTACTAAAGTCTGCTTTAAAACAATATATTAATCTTACCTCAGATGGCAAAATGGGTCATTTCAGTTGTGTTTCTGAACCTAAAGGCTGTTGTAAATCAGAAAAAAAGGTTTTACTAAAATGTACTTGTCATATATATTCTCATACGAGTTGCAAAAGTATATAATGTATTTCACTACATGAAATACTAAAATTCTCCTCCTTTGCAAGCTTCTGCTTTGGATAGGACATCTTGAAATATTACCGTAAGTCGTTTTGCCATGGACATAATTCAAAGACATATAACACAAAGACTCACATAGTTCACGCAGGTTATAGCCAATTATGCTATTTCTCAAGGCACTAATGAAGCAGTTCATTGCCTGTTAAAACCGTATCTAGAGTTTGGTTGTACAGAATGTTGCGTGTGTGCAGGTCGGAGGTGTGTTACATACCAAGAAAAGAAAATGAGACAAGGTGTCTGCTAGAGAACTTGATGTCTTTATGATCAGGGTAAAATCAAAGCCTCATTTTAGCTACCAGATGTATAATGAGGGTCAGTGAAATTCCTTCCATAACATTTACACATATTTTCAGTTTTTGATTCATTTCCTGAACCCATCTTGCAACCACTTATCTTGGTGAGAGTTGTGGGCAGAACAGGGCACAAGACAGGGTCACGATCTGGACGGAATGCCAATATTTCCCAGGCCCCCTCAAGTCAATTCATTTTTATATAACGCCCAACATGGCTGTCCCAAAATGCTTAACATATAACCAGACGAACGGTATGTAAGTGAACGGTCACTTTCCATCAACCTGTTATTGTCCCCTCACTGCCCTCAAAGAATGCATTCTTAGGTTTTGCTGAATATTGAGACTGAGCTCAGTGCTATTTCTCGATTTATAACTGCTGGATGTGCAGAGAGGAAGACATGTCTGCCATCCATCCTGGGGGGCAGACAGCAGGGACTGCGATCATCAGGGATAATTCTCTCCACCTGCCCTTGTGACCAAAGTCACAATACTTTGATTGTTTTCCCTTGCTAAGCAGAATCAAGGTCTTGATGCCAGTATTACCACTGATAGCAGTAGTTCAGCTTCTTTTCAGTGTCTCCATTCCACACGCCTCACGGTCCAACCTCTGTCAAAGATGTTCTCACACATGCAGTGAGCCACGAGACTAGGGTTGTTCGATTATTAATCATAATCACGATTATTTGGGTTAAAGGTAAGATCACAGTTATTTAACAAAATTTCTCATTAACTATGGAAATATCACGTGTTTACTGAACTTTTAGAAAAACATGCTTTTTAGCAGTGGATCTGCTTGAAGTTGAATATAAGTCAACTGAGAAATAAATGAAAAGGGTTGGAAAGAGGTGTGTTAAATTTATAACACAAGACAAAAAAGGGGAGTATTACTGGGAAATGAAATGCGGCACAATAATGATTGTCTTGATTATTTTGTTTTGATAATCGCTGGAAGCCAAAATCCATAACCGAAATTAAAATCTGATTAACTGCCCAGCCCTATTTCAGACCCTTCTCTTTGTCACCGTGTTGACACATTAATCCCCCTCATTAATTAAACAAGGGCAGGAGCTGGACAGACTGAGAATTCTCCTGTTCCTCTGAACAGGCATTAATCTCTCTCAATCATACATAAACTTACATAGACTGCCTGTGCACACAAAAGACTGTAGGAGAATACGCCTTATTTAGCCTTCCTTGGCACACAAATTGCAATGTCAGTCACAGAATCAGATCTGAAAATACTGAACTGCCACGAGCTTTAGCGTGCAAGCTTCTGCTTTGGATAGGACATCTTGAAATATTACCGCAATGCACTTTGCACCATTACTCTGGAAATACACAAATTTCTTATTTACTAGGCAGATGCTTTTATTTGAGTCACCTTCCATGGCTTACTCTCTTTTCCCCTTACAGTTTTCTTCGCTTTTCATGGCTTTGCCGGTTTCAGGCAGTTAAATAAAATGACTGGACAGCAGGTTGCATGGTTATTCACACCTGGGCCTCTTTGGCACTGAACGCGTGCGGGGTTATAGCTGCTGTGGTGCTGTTCAGGTAACCCACAGCAATAAATCAAGCAGCTACAAAAAATGCAAAAATAAGTGAGGTGCTTTTGATCTATAATTGTAAGATATATAACCCACCTTGAAGTGTATTGTTTTTTTTTCAAAGATAATGTCACATTGTATTGTAACCCTTATGAATCCACAATTAACTTCACCTACAGTTGTATAACTTGTACACTGCATTAGCAAAAAATACAGAACCACAACGGCTGATTTATACAGCACTTTATCATATCAAATTACCATATCAACTCCTAACACCTTAGCCATTATGTTATAATCACTCTGCCTTATGGGTCTGCAAAGGACTCCCTTACTACACTCACCTTTGCATAATTTGTCTGTTCCTCTGCCCTGCCAGCTAAACGTATGAGTAGTTTCCTCCGGTGTAGCATTTTTTGTTTGTGAAGCCTGCATATGGGTGCCTGACAGCTCCACACCTGGTACAATCCGCTACCGGGTCACCTTACATCAGCTGCACATCCAAAAACATCCCCCGTACTGCTGAGAGCAACTACAGATGTCAAACGAGCTGCTGACTCATGATGTGTCAGTCAGAGATGTGACTCAGGATCAAAGCCAGTGCGACGTGCAAACACAAACACACAGACACACACCTGCTGCCAGTCAAGACAGACTTTCAGAATGCTTCCAGTTAAAACCAGATGCAAGGCAAAAACATTTCATGAATGTAAAGAACAACTCTTTCTACGAGAATGATCAACTTCAGTAACACTACATATTCAGCTTCTCGCAAAATAAAATCCAATTATAGAATTAAGGCAAGTTAAGCAGTCTGATATTCTGCTGCTAGTCCATTTATGATTTTCATGGGTGTACTATATACTGTGAAACCCATGAACCAAATGCAGATTGTTTAACTACTGTAATAGTCAGCGTCACAGAAGCAGCAATTAAATAAATTCCGCATGTAATGCGAGTGCGTTTTGATGTTGGTCCCAAGAGCATTGCAGAAGGAGATGCATGCTGTAGCTATGAAAAGATCTGACTCAGCTCTCATTATAAACAGCGATCATGTTACCATGGGTTCCCAAGGGAAAAAGCAGAAGTCTCGTGCTTTTCCGAAGCTATTCGTTTAATTTTATTCGTAGATATTTATTTTTTAATATGCAATATGGTAAAACTATTTCCTAACTTTGCACCAATAATGACCTTACACCCTACTTGCATAAGGATCTTATATTAATAGGAGTTTAAGTCTTGTGCACCAGGAAGTTCATTACCTACATATGAATAATACGACCTCATTTACATCTCATTTTAGAAACATGATTACTGTAGATAAGGGGTTATGAAAATGTTACTCATGCTACCTCCACATGGCCTGTATATGTGCAAAAGCAAAATGCTTCTTTAACATTTATGAAGCATATTCTATGAAAACTGGTATGAAACCAAATCCACTGAAATGGGGATGTCTTTTTTCTGCAAAGCCAACCACAAAACCGGGTAGAAAAATATCCACAAACCCCTCCCCCATAGAACAGAATATTTAGACGGGTTCACCTTCACTTGGAGAATAATGGTAAATTTGCTAAAGATAAGCATCCATCCATCCATTTTCCAAACCGCTTATCCAACTTGGTCGTGGGGGGTCCGGAGCCTATCCCGGAAGCAATAGGCACGAGGTAGGGAACAACCCAGGATGGGGGGCCAGCCCATCGCAGGGCACACTCACACACCATTCACTCTCACATGCATTCCTATGGGCAATTCAGCAACTCCAATCAGCCTCAGCATGTCTTTGGACTGTGGGGGGAAACCAGAGTACCCGGAGGAAACCTCACGATGATATGGGGAGAACATGCAAACTCCGCACACATGTGACCCAGGCGGAGACTCAAACCCGGGTCCCAGAGATGTGAGGCAACAGTGCTAACCACTGCACCACCATGCCGCCCCCACTTAAGATTTCGAAAGGGAAATTAATATCATTAGTATTTAAAAACTAATTATATATAATCTTTCATATAAGATGCATAATAATAAAACAACAAATGACCTGGCATCCTGTCCAAGGTATACATGAGATCCAGGTCTCCCACCACTCTGACCCAAACAAGTGGTCAAAAAATGGATGGATGGATCATGGTGGATGAGGAATCTAATGCTATGGAATTACGACAGTGAGGAAAAATAGAATTCCAGTGCAGCATGCTCACTTAAGAACCTGGCAATATCCTGACCCTGCACTGTACTGAAAGAATCCCACACCCATCTGATCTGTACACAAATTAGGTTCATACACATGAAGAAGCCATTTGGAATTTAAAGGGTTAAAGTTTATGCCAAGGAGAAAACATAGAGTCGTCAAGTAGGGGAGGTGGTGACCCTGCATCATTTGTGCAAGTCAAAGACAACACAAGAGCCTCTTCTATAAGGCTTGTCCTTGGGATCAAATTCCAGCAATGCTTGGGAGAGTCAATATCTGCCTGGTCTCAAGTGTCCTGTGGACTCACCCGTCTTCATGGGGATCAACTGAGAAGCTATTATTGTCCCTCTGACTATGTGAAAGGCATTTCATTGGTGCAGCAGTGAAGTAGGGAAACGCATTTCTGACAAATAAAACAATGGCAAGTAAATAACGTTAAATCATTCCAAGCAGAAAACTTGACAATGTGAAGAATTAAAAGTATTTAATCACAACCCAGGAATGAACACAGCAAAAACGCAGTCACTCTGAATTTGAAACAGGTCCATGAGGAGTTAATATAATTTTTCATGCATCAGAATCCATAATGTTAATCTGAGACGTTGTGACTTCCTTGTTCCCGTAAGGTAAATTTTTATGATCTTCCTTTGGTTAATAGATGGGTCAAAGAAGTGGAAAGTCAAACCATCACATTTTTTCCCTAAAGATTACTGTAATGGTACATGAGGTTTTTCTGGGTATTGCACCAAAACTGGACATAACAGAGTACATATTAATATGTAAAGGAAAGACTTAAATTCCTACGGTGTTTACGAGAAAATATTCATTCTACAATGTCCTAATTATTTTATAGTTCTATTAACTTGCACAGCAACATACATATTTTTACAACAGAAATGCTGTCTAACCTGCTGTTTTTCTGAAAACATTGAAGTTGCTACCACCTTCAGGGCCAGTGTTACTTTTGCTAACGCCATACATCGCCATCCATGGTGAAAGCTACATGCAATCCCTGGAGGCAGTAATGAATGAATTGGTAAATTCACTGGCAGAATTATAAATAGATGTAACTGCCCCTTGAAATTACCTATAAAAGCTTGCAGTAAGTAGCCAAAAGGGTTAGACATACAGAGTCAGCCGCATTCAAAGCCCTTTTCTTTAATCTACACTAATGGCCTAGACATCATCTCCAGGGGACACTGACTAACACAATAGTGATCACCTGTGACCATGTGCCTTTCTAATTTGGTCACCTCATTTCACAGGCCTGTGCCTGACAAGGTGATAAATGAGTAATTCAGTCGCACACAGTTCAGCGCCTGGACAGATCCATTTTCATTATGAGGCATAAGAGGAAGAACATGCCCTTGTTTATGCCCCCCCCCAGCCCAAAATGAGTCAGTCCTTACCAGCCACATTACATTCCGAAACATGCAGTCCCCACTTTTCATAATTAAGCACACAACAAAATTAATTTGAAAGTGTATTTAACGTGAGGTAGGTGTTTTATACTGACTGCAAAGCTCTCTCGTACGCACACAAAGGGACTCACAAAGGGACAAGCAGGTCATTCTCACAGTATTTCTTGCCATCGTTTCTCATGGTGGAACAAGAGCATGCAGATGGATGTGGTTGTGGGGAACACTTGAGATCTTTCACTTGCCCCTCTCAGAGTAAATGCCTCAGCCTAGCTGGCGTTTGGTATGAGGACGGGGCGCGATGGCCGCCCCCCACCTCCCTTTATCTCTCACTTGTTTTCCCTTTCGAAACAAGGCCTCCCAACAGCTGGGGGATTAAATCAGCCCAGGGCTGAGCTGCCCATTGTGTTTTTCTCCCGAGCTGCACATTACACAGATTTATTGGCTGTCAGGCTGGAGGCTGGTTGTATGTCCTGTGTTTTCCAAGTCAATTGTCAATGGTTTGGGCTCTTTTGGGTTTCTGCTGACTTCCCTTTATAATGCCAACACTAAACAAGCCAGCTTCAAGTGCACAGACAGCTAATTTACATTTATGGTGGCAGTCCATCTTGACTTTGTATTTAGAGTGATCGTTCTGACCAAGAGAGTAATTATTAAGAGTCATTGAGCAGGACTGCTGATGGGCAACAAAATTGTTGGCATTTCTCCTTCCACAGATATGAAATCACACAGGCATCCATAAATTAACACACTCCCACCAAAATACATTTAAGTTAAATCCATTTGGGAGTATTATAACTAATTATTTTACAACTGATGAAAATGGAAGAAGATACATCTCAATGAAGAATTTACAAAGACATCCTTTACTCAGAGATATATGATCTTCCAGACAATTGGTAAGTGATCATGACATAAAATGACACCACATTAGAAGTTTAAAACAATGAATCATGTTCACTACAGACGAAACAAATTGAATAACCCAGTCAATAATTGTCCCTTGGATGGAGAATGGTGCTGGTAGAATCATGGTCTTACTTCATAGGAATGGGAATCTTGTTAGGCTTTGGAAAGACATAAGTACTACAAATATTTAAGAACAACTAAAGTTTAGTAGCTCCACTAAATCTGTCGCAGTGTTACGAGTGATCTAACCAGTCAGATTCAATTCCTAAGTGGTCGACACAGTCCAGAGTTGAATGCCACTAAGAATCAATTTTAAAAATTATAAAAATAAGTAATCACATCGTAAAACAAACATACTTCATTTGAACTGCCATATTGGTACATTAATTCTCTAACAGACATAGAGATGCCCTTTTGCAGAATATGTCCTGATGTTTAATAGGGTTGTAATGGTACACATAATATTACCGAACCATTCGGTATGCCTGCGATTATTCAATACATATATGAGAACCATGGTATTATGATATGCCTGTCATTTTCCTATGCACGTTGGCGCGAATATGAGTGTTTTTTCCTAAAAAAAATACATCTAAAAAATTGGGGTCATCTTATGTTCAAAGAACTGAATTTAAATATCATTATACAACAGCAGCTGGCATAAATGATCTGCCTCCTGACTGAAGGTAGCCAAATACTTCAAATGTAATCGACATCGATTCAGCAATACGACACTGTATGATAGGTGATGCCACCCACTTTTGACAATTGGCCGACATAATGTGACACTGTGGGATTGGTCAGTACCTGGAATGCTCTGCACTGCACCACGCTTATCTTTAATTGGTGTAAATCTAAATGGGTATTCATGTATTTTTGGTAACTGTAAATGCGATAACTGTGTAATGACTGCTGTAGAATGTGTGTGTTTCGTTAGAGTGTAACCATGAGCGTCATGTAAACCGTTGGTTTCCTTGTCTGTGCCGCTGCTAGTATTAAAACGATAGTGGGCCTTAACAAAGACAGTATTCCATTTTAAATAAGTTGTCATTTTCTTTATTAAAATGACTCGACCACTCGTCACAATACATACACATTTTTTGCGCCCTTTCTGTGGGTCTGCTGCATCAAAAACATTCTGCACTCTCTTAGTTTCTTGGTAGTAGAATTTGAAATAATGATTATCTATCTACACTTACTGTGCTGCGATTGCCTGTGGTTGCGTTTTCACAGTGACATGCTTAACTTTGTATATGTTCTCGTCAAATAAAATTATTTTTCTTTAGAAAGATATGATTTGGTATTCCAAAAGTTTTCTTTCAAAAATGTATTTAATATTGCCTGTAAAGGTAAGGTACATACTATGTACACTGTTAATTTGAAATAGAATAGACAAAGCCTAACCCTAACCCTAACCCTACAGGTTGTCAAGGTTAAGAAGCACTTTTAATTTTTTTATGTTTTTCTCTCCTTGATTTCACACAGTAGACACACAAACTGGGCCTAGTCATTCTGCCATCTTTCTGAATGTAGAGTTGTTATATGGAAAAATACAGAAAATACATAACCCTGGAAAATACATAACCTTTTACTTCATCGTTAAAGTAAAGGGTGATGTGTTTTTATTTTGTTCTTAAATGTAAAGACACCAAAACCGTACCGTTACTGTGGTACAAAAACCGTGACACATACCGAACTGTGGGACATCTGTCACATACCTAATGTTTCATTCCTTATAAATATTGTTATACCCATTTAGCACATAGCAATGTTGACTTTTCCTTCTCACATTGGGGTCTTGCAAGAAGGAAAACACAGGGGATGATTCAAAGTATCTAGCCAGACATCTCCACTGGCCCTTCCGTGCTGAACTGCTTGCAGGGTGTAACTCAGGCAACCAGCGCGAAAGTAAAGGTCAATGTTACATCATGCGAATTTCTTTTTAGCTGTGAGAAATCGCTGCTTTCATTCAAATAATCACATTTACAATCTGTGCCTAAATTTGTGTATAAAAGAAATGGTAACACTTTACATTAAGTGCACCTTCATAATGGATTCATAGAACATTCATAAGCAGCATGCAAGTACCATAACATCCCTTAACATCCCTTAACAGCTTTAATATACATTAATAACAAACATTACATGATTATACAATTATAATGTTTGTTATTATTATATAATGTTGGTTATTAATGTATATTACAGCTGTTAAGGGATGTTAGGATGTTAAGGTATACATGCATGATGTTTATGAATGTTTTATGAATACTTAATGAATACATTATGAAGGTGTACTGAACATTTATGAATGCAGTATAAAAGCGCTATGAAGGTGCAGGTAATGTAAGGCGTCACCGAACAAACACTAAACAACAAAAAAAACAGTTTTAAATCCTCGCTGGAATGCATCTTTTGTCATAATTAATCACACATCCATAATATGTTACTGCCTTGAAAAACAGCTCTGAGCAGAATTGATTCAGGTGAGTTAGAAACTTCTAAAATAAAGGATTCCAAAATCAATACAGTAACTCCATCATATTCACGAGGGTTATGGGTGGCAGTTTCCAAGGAACGTAACAATTCACAAATAATACTTAAGTCTGCACCCTTAACCTCAAGCCATAACAGTCAAAAGGAATGGGAAACATTAAGTGCAGGTGTGAAGTGCACTGCTAGGACAGTTTGTATCAGGCTCCTAGAAGCAGGACTGAAGTCCCAAAAAGTAAGGAAGAAGCCCTTCATTAATGAGAAATAGAGAAGAACCAGACTGCAGTTCGCAAGATATATATATATATATTCACAGATGCACACAAAAAATTGAAGAATGACTGAAAAAAATTGTGCTATAGTCTCATAATCTTTTCAATGGCTGTATATTTGTGTATTTGGTCAGCCAGTCCCAGCAGCAATTCGGAATTACTTGCTTACTTGACAGTTGAAATAACTCAGTCACAGAATTTGAACTGGTGACCTTTCCAGTAACAGGCACAGAGTCCTACCCTGCAGTGAAACGCACTGCACTGCTGCATATTCGTATTGCATCAATAAACCCAAATAGATACTGCCAATCCTCCTTTGCTCTTCTTGTTTTCCTCCATCTTTGTGAGGGACATGGCAGACTGGCTCTCGCTTTCCTGTTTTCATCTCTCTCCGTGCAAAATGAAATTTTACATGAAGCACGTTTTTCATCAGCGTAACATGAAGCAATAAATACCCAGAGCAGGAAGAGCAATTGTGCCCTTCGACCAAGAAGCCAATGTGACGAAGTAGCGATACGCACTGCAGCCCATCAAACGGATGCATGAAATTACAATCACAAAAGGATCAAGAGCACTGTTCTAACTGCAGTCCAAAGACATCACCAACACTCTTGCCAAGATCAAGACATCAAGACTATTTTTTGATAATATTTTGGGGAATTTCAAAGTAACTAATAGCCCTTATCCCCAATACAAAAGACCTTGCTGTATGATCCTTATTTGTACATCGCTTTCGATATAAAAGCGACTGCTAAGAAAAAACATCAAATGTAAATGTAAACAAACTTCAAATAAACAAATACAAAACGGACAAAAAAATAACTGTTGTGAAAATATGGTTGCAAAGTAGCTATTTTAGTTAAAATTTTACTAATCTTTTTTGCCTTGATCAGGTCAAACGACCTTTCACTTTGTCTTATGGGATAACTTTAAACAAAATATCAAAATTCTAAAAGGCCTTATTCCAGAAAATGTCATTTAACCAGGAATGCGTGGAAGTAATTATTATTCAACTTTGTCTCCTGCACTGAAAATTCCACAGTGACTCACTTTCCTATGGTTCACTTTCATCTGACTTTAGTTACCTCTAGTGACAGAAGTGAACATGTAACCCACGTATCATAAATTACTTTGTCTGGATGCATTTATAGAAATGTCACAGTGCCATAGTAGCTAGTTTGACAGAAAAAGTTCAGAGCACAAGAAGTAAAGAAATATTACCATAAGCATCTAGTAAACATACCTTATGCTTGTAGAAATGTAAGATCCATGAAACAATCTGTTCAGATTCTTAAACATCCGTGTTACCCAGCAAATCATCAAAAACTCACACTGAACAAAAGGAACTATCCTGACACTTTTCCCTGTAGGCTTTCAAATCTTTACTGGATGACACGAGGATTTCCAGAACTATCTTGTTGTCTATAGATGTTCGTTTCACATCCAGGGGCCCCCACCCCCTACGCACGTGCACATGCACGAACACCCCCCCCCCCCCCCAGTCTTCCAAAAGGGGCTTATCTCTGCCCAGCAAGACTAGCCAACGCCCTATCAGCCTGCTACCCGCCATCACCACGGCAACACTTGCCTGATTGGGTCCTCCAAGCACTTCTGATAAATATGTTCATCTAGACCCCCCCCCCCCCCGCAAAACAAATAAAGAGGTACACGTGCATAGACTCACGGTGCGACCAAGTTGCAAACTGCTAAATATCACAGTAACCAGTAAGGCTGAGACCAAACCGTCCACCTCACTCGCCACTGCTCTGACATTAACCACCAGCAGCTCTACACATCACATCACCTACCAGCACAAGTTCACATCCACAATGGAGCTCAAGTTCATGGTTAGATCAGCAGAGCTGCATTTTCAGTTTACACATGTCTGTGGTCGACTGTCAGATTACACCTCTGTCCTCTGTCACACTCCCCCCCCCCAGGCAGAGCTTTTCCCCCACCGTCCCCGTGTACAGCCCACACCACTGCCTGCATCCTCTCATCCAGATTACGGTGGAGAAAATGAGCACTTGACAAGCTGTGCGATCAGATTAGCAAACCGCTAGTTAAATCAACAAATCTCTTGGCTACCACTGGGATCTGCTAATATTATAATATTTGTTGTTACTATGGAGAGCCCCATTAAAATTTTGCTCCTTAACTGCATGTGGCTGAGCAGTTTTCGTAGTTACTAGAACAGGGCAGGCACCAAAACAATCACCAAATCTCCCTTAGCACCATAGGAAGATATAGTCACTGAGCATCTAAGGAACATGGCCTGAGATTATAGCTAATACACTTTAGGTTATAAAAAAAGGAAATCAGAAATGACTTACAATAGAAAATTAAAACACTAACGAAAGAATAAAAATATGTAATAGTAATTTACGAAGTTCTCAAACTGAAATACCAAACACTAGTATTAGTATACAGGAAATTTTGACCAATACAGATAACGACATATTTTTGTCTGATATTGTCGATATGAATAATCTCTGAGCCACTTTTCAAGAGGGGAATGGAAAACTAAAGATCAATTTGCAGGCCAGATTTAATCATTAAAACATGTAGCAGGCTGCATAAAACCGACACACCCCTCATCCTTCACTACAGGAAATGTCTAATCATCCCGCGCAATCATCTCCATTATTTTAGTAGGTATGTCTTTAGCACTAGTACCATTAACTTTGAATACTGACCCATGGATCATCTGGGAGTTTCTGAGGACTGGTTTGAGAAACACTGGTTTAGAAAGCAAGGAAAATCCATCTATTTTCTGTAAGCACTTCTCCTATGAATTCATGGTTGTGGGATGGGCTAGAGCACAACCCAGAGACTGTGTGGGGAAGGTAGGGAACAACCTAGGATGGAGAGCAAACTCACCTTTGGAGATTTTGGTAACTCCAATTAACCTCAGCATGTTTTGGGACTGTGGGAGGGGAACCAGGAGGAAACTCTCTGGTGGAGACTCGAACCCTAGTCCCAAAGATATGTGATGACAGTGCTCACCACTGTGCCACCACACAAGGAAAACCAGCAGTCGAAATTCAAATATATTCAAGAAATCTATTACATAAAGATGAGCATTCAGGATCTAAAGGATGTAATTTTACAGCTAAGAAAATGGTAAGCAACAGCATTGATCTTCAGCATGGTTCTTTAAGGAAGCCTCCAGAGAACCTTCATCGGAATAAAGCAACAAGATGCACTGGGCCTTTAAACTGGCCCCATAGCACTTCTCAGAGAAACTGACAGTGATGTGTCTATCTGCATTCCGTAATCATGAAACACTTTACCCCTTCCTTTCATTTGTATGCCGCTGCCTGGCTGATACAAAAAGCCCTTTAGGTACCAGGTACCAGGACCGAGATCCTCCAGTCTGGTGTATTACTTAAGACTTAGATACCCAACTTCAATGTTTACATTCAAATACAAAAAAAGCCAGAAAGCTACATTCCAAAGATTCCATCCATCCATCCATGTCCCACAAAGTTTTTTCACACTAAAGTACCAACAAGGCGTATAGTGACCACAAATAATCAAATGCTGAAGGGCTGAAAGTCTACTACACCACAACTTCATTGGCTATTTTGATAAATTCACAGTAAACTGCAACTTAATGACAGCCATGAAGCAGGCAGGAAAGCTTAGTGCAGGATTTCAAGTTAATAAGAAAACCTGCTTCTTTTTGGCTTATATACACTTGAGCTGGGTAACATCTTAATCTCATCCTCAGCTTCCCTCAACTTGTAGGAGATAGTCATTCATTCAGAAGGTGGCACCACACTTTCCTGTTCTCGTACCACACAGAATCCAGGTAATTTATTATGAAATTTCACACAATCATTTTTCACACAAGCGGCTACGTGGTAGTTCTGCTATCCATTGATAAGCAAATGTGTAATATGCACTGTACTGAAGAGTGAACATGTGACGGAATCATCATTTATGCGGTTCTGAGTTTAATTAAAGACCCCTGTGTCATTTGTAATCCTTTTCACAATCACTCCTCTGTTAAGAAGCTTAAGAAAATCACGGGCTCATTTTCCAGCTACGAAATAAGGCAAAGAGCGAAACCATTTTGTCTAAGTACTTCATAAAAGGCAGGAAGAGAGGGCAGAGCATAGAACTGTCTAAACGTTCACAATTACAGGGCATGTAGTAGGGCTGCCCGTCCACAAGAAACTGAATAAAATGGAATTATTAATAATAACAACCTTGGAAACACATAACCTTGTGATTGTCTCACAGAGCAAGAAAAATACAAGAAATGGCATGTATACAAATAAGCGATCAAATCTATAAAATATCAGTGATATACAAGATCTATTCCTCCGGGTACTCCAGTGTCCCCCCACAGTCCAAAAACATGCTGAGGCTAATTGGAGGTGTGCATGAGTGAGTGAATGGTGTGTGAGTGTGCTCTGTGATGGGCTGGCCCCCCATCCTGGGTTGTTCCCTGCCTCGTGCCCATTGCTTCCGGGATAGGCTCCGGACCCCCCGCGACCCAGTAGGATAAGCGGTTTGGAAAATGGATGGATGGATGGATGGATGGATGGATATACAAGATCTATATAAAGTCCTAATTTCCTTTGTTTCGACTAGCATCATCACACATCATCCCTACCATAGTTTAATATATTTTTTTAGATGAAAATATTTTTATAGCAAGTTTTAAAAATAGCACTGCTCGACTTGTTTTTCTGTGTTGTGGGTTTGACAGGCCAAAAGGATAAGGCTGATGATAGCTCCATGTCTCCATCTTCGTGACACCTTGCTTCTACTCTCAACACAGCCTGAAGAAAAGGTCTCACATAAGCTTTGTGATCGATTTATTTGATGACATCTTGTCTATGGAGCCACTGACAAAAATATCACACGGATTTTACCGTGAGTATCGCCTTCATTATTATTTCAGTTAGGCTGGGAGTGTGTTTGTTAGGGGATTGAAGCAGTCTGGACACAGATCAGGTTTAAATTCTGATTACTGTACCCTTGAGAGGATCTATTAGCTGTGTGAGGAACCTGCACGGCTGGGTGAAGTGCTGTTACCGTGTAAGACAATGTCCATAGTGGTGAACCCTAAATCCACCTGAAACAGGAAGTGGAAGGATGCAATTGTGACAAACCAGAATGGTGCTAATTTGCTAGCATGACATTTCTGTGACACGCCGTCATGCCGGAAGCCCACAGCACACATTTCGGAAACATCAGCATCGCTGTCTCCTAAAATAGGAAGTGGATACAGGCCCCTTTTGTACTCCATCTTTTCAGTTTTCTCATCTTACATGGGATAGTCTGTTTGACATTTTAAACCTAAAAGCATAACGCCAGCAGGAAATCATCCGTCGCAGGAACCGGAAGACGGCAGTAGTAGTATTTTTTTGCCACTTTTTCCAACAATGCAAGAAAACTATTTTTTCCCCAAACAGCTTTAACACATAATAATGTGTAATGTTACCATTTGTTTCAGCACAGTGTAGTTACACTGTAAACAAAATCATAAATCCAATGAAAAATATGCAGTAAGTGATAGTGTAAATAACAAGTAGGGAAGCTGGGTTTTTATTGATTTCAACATGACTGCCAACTGGGATTAATCAGTCTTTATGTTCCTGGTGTAAAATGCATTATGTAGGATTTCAGGGCTCTCCCAAGGCTTCAACTGGCAGCAATATTGACCTGTGTGATACCTTGCGGAAGATCCACAATAAAAGTTGCTCTACACTCACACTCAAGTGTGAACCCAAACAGGCATCCAGTCTATCATGACAGTAATACTCGATTTTGTACAGTAGCATAGACTACAGATAAAGAACACAGCTTCCCCTCCAGATAATAAGAGGGTTTTATAACAGTGTCTTAATGTTGAAACTACTGATTAAAATGTTTCCATGGTCTATGCATGTTCCTCCCACGCAGAGCTTTAGTTGCTAAGCATACACCACCCACATCAAGACTATGAGGAACTTCCAAATATTGCAGTATGTTATAAAAACCACTGTTATATAAACCCAAGTTCAATAACTGATTCATACACAAGCAAACACAACTCCAGAGCAGGTTATTTTGTGATTGAGATCTTATATTATGTCATTCAAGCTTAAAGTAAATTAAATTTGGATAGAAACACCAAAAAACTGCTATTCTGCTATATGCAAACATGCGAAGACACTATTTTTGCATTTTTATACATGCAATACTGTAGTTACGTATGGACACTCACTATAACCACCTGCATTCCGTTTCATATTTATTTACAACTACTAGGTACATCTGTGTTAAAAATTCAACACTGGCACTTAAATCATCAGCCGGTGGTTTAAGATAAACCTGCACACAGTTCTAACCATTGCGGGAGTTGTTCAGTTACCCTTGAGCGTCTCCGCATCCATTTCACTACAGTGATCCTGCAAGCATGGGACCGGTCTCCCTGTCACCGTGGCCAGCGGTTATGTAAAAGATCACGCCGCCCTCGGATAATCCGGCGCCGCAGCTTTCCGCTGATTTATTTTCTCAATTTTTTTTTTGCCATATTTAAGCGGCCAGTCATTCCGAACAGTGTCCACCCCCCAACCTAAACCACCCACTTTTTACGATGCAGTGTCCGCAGATTCAGCGGTTGTCTGCAAGTTGGTTTTAATGGACAAATACATAGGCGATTAATACAAAAATGCAGAGTGCACGGGGGTTTTCTTTGCAAAGCACATGGGTGCATAGGAGTTTCTGTTCATTTGTGTCAGCTATGTCAGGAGAAAGAAAATCTTGAATCACCTGAAATTGTTGTCCTCTTCTAAATAAATCCCCCTTCTCCGTCGTCGCCCACGAGACAGCCAGTTAATCCTTTTTATGCCTTCTTTTTTAATTCTTTGGACTTTTAATTGCGAATTGTACAGAGGACAGATCCGGACAGAGTTGCAGCGCGGATATTTGACGTTTATCGCTGTATCTCCGGAGCACTGCGCACACGGAGCGGGGCTGCTCCATTCAGATAGCGCCGATGTGCCTTTCTTACTGTTGCTGTCCCTCGCACAGATGGCTCGGTCCATTCCGTGTAACGGGGGTTCTCCAAAATACACACGACACAGCCTGCCAGGCTGCTTGCATTGCACAAATGGAATTGCCCTAGCTTATATAATAATACCAAATCCATGGAAACATATATGTAAGTCTATGTCGCTATTAGTTATAGCTTTAATTGACATAAATGGCCAGGGTATATTCACACTCACTCACACTCATTTTTTGCCGACAGCTTGGGGGCGCCACATGGGTTTCGATCGCCACTGCTTCCATCGATCCGTTCTCCACATTCTAAACGGATTTGCAGGCTATTTTCCAGTTTAAAATATAGGTTAATACATGATACGTCGATGTGCGTGTCTGTGGACGTTTTCCACAACACCTGTTCAACATTTTCTGAAGAAAATGTTTCTGAAGAACTCATATCAATTCACGTATTTTTAAAAAGTACCATTGTTAATAATGACATCATAATGAAAAGTTGGCTTGTAATTTTAAACAATGGCTAACAATGTATATATAACCAATCTTGTTATAATAGATTAAATGGCAAGGAACAGGATAGTCAGTTTGTGAGTATAGTTACAGCTACTCAGATCATTTCTTAATTAATTTCTCACCAGTGTTTATTTGGGATTAAGAACTAGAACCATCCTAGTCTTCACTGGACTTGTGATGCTCACGACGGGACTTTTTTAAACTAAAGTCAATACTGCATTTCCGGGATCACGTGTCAAATGTCATGGGAAACAATCAGCCGACGCTTTGCGTTCATATTCATTGTGGACAATCTGATACATTTACGCGTTAATGCACGATGGAAATGTTTACAGTGAAGCACGTATAGTAGCCTAATAATAAATCCAAATAGTGAAACTTATTATATTCAAAATGCAGTGAATATAATATTGTAGCCTGACATTGGGCCTTTGTGCAAAGCACGGTGGTGACATTGGGTCCCAGTAGCGGTTTGGTTGGTTATTGCTGTTATTGCGTATCTTCTGTGTTTATTTCTCTGAAAAATCCAGGGTATATTTTCTATTATATATAAAAAATAGTTATAATTTTGGCACACTAAAAGAAGTGCCATATTTTTGTGAGATGTAGTGTTTTTTGGATTAAAATGTTATAATGCATCATACATCCTAGACATACAGCGTTCACTTCCTAAAAAAAGCGATATGTGCACAACCAGATTTAACATATTTAATGAAGTAGGTCTTGTCCTTAGTGTTTGGTATGAAAGTATTCCATAGAGTCTCAATTATCAACAAAATGTACCATGTTATTATATACCAGTATCATTATACGGTATTTTAAAACAATTTATGTAACATAAGATTCATATATGTAATATTTGCCTCATTTGTAAATCGCTTTATACAAAAGCGCCTGCTACATAAAATGTATATAACCGTGTGTTTGTGTGTGTGTGTGTGTGTGCAAAAACATAAAAAATCGAAATGATTAAAATTATGACAATTCTTTAATGAAGATGAATAATGCAATAGCCTGATGCCCGTTCTTCTCATTTCCAGACATCCTAGTGCATTTTGCATGCCATTCCTGAAGATTAATTGAACGGGGATAAACGTATATTACCAGAATAAACCTACAGACTGACCTTCAGACTGATTTAATTTTTTGTGAAGTTGTCATTGCAAGAAACAAATCTCTAGGTGGCGCTCTATAACTTTAAATTCTATTGGTTGACGAAATTCAATCTGTGAGCATGTTAACTGAAGTGAAACAGTTTTTGTTTGCTCGTTTAATGAAAACAATAGGAAAATTAAATTAATCAGACTTTTTTTTTTCAAAATGTTGGCCTAACTAGTGCAATATAATACTATGAAAGTCAATGTTCTCCAAACAGATTGTGAACTGAATAATATAATTATATGAAACAATTCTACTTAAGTATTTAAAAAAAAAACAAATTTGGATATAATATTTTACATATAATATAGGAATGTAAGAACATTATTACTCTAATAGCATAAGGTTTTAGAATTAATAAATAATTTTGGCTGGAGTTCTTTGAAAAAACAACTAATACATCCATCCATCCATCCATTTTCCAAACCGCTTATCCTATTGGGTCGCGGGGGGTCCGGAGCCTATCCCGGAATCAATGGGCACGAGGCAGGGAACAACCCAGGATGGGGGGCCAGCCCATCGCAGGGCACACTCACACACCATTCACTTACACATGCACACCTACGGGCAATTCAGCAACTCCAATTAGCCTCAGCATGTTTTTGGACTGTGGGGGGAAACCGGAGTACCCGGAGGAAACCCCACGACGACACGGGGAGAACATGCAAACTCCGCACACATGTGACCCAGGCGGAGACTCGAAGCCGGGTCCCAGAGGTGTGAGGCGACAGTGCTAACCACTGCACCACCATGCCGCCCACAACTAATACAACCAAGAAGAAAATCCAGAAAATGGTGTGATACCAATGTTCTAAATCCCGAAGCTGAACTGACATTTTGTCTTGAATTGTCATTTTCAGTAGAACCTTTGTAGCGTAAACAGTTGACACACCCTTTATTTGTACCTTTGCCGATAACTAGATTTACTCAAATAGGACAGCAGATGTTTACTTCATTCTCCCACCTCAACTGAGAATTACCATTAACCTAGTGACCTGCGACACTGGAGAGTTCAGGCAATTCTTTCAATCTGAATCTGAGTAAAAATTAAAATTGACAAGGATACAGAAATTGATTTTAGCTTGAATTTCAATAAATATATTTATTCAAATGTGGATGTAGGAACCCGGGGCGGGGGGACGTGTAGCCAGCAATATTTAATTTGACTTCACCCCCCCCCCCAAAAAAAAGTGATCTTTACATACAGTATTTACATTTAAATTATATGTTTGTGACTCCAAATATCAAACTGCTATGTTTTTGAATTCAGCCAAATTCATATAAATTGCAAACAAATTATTTAAGAGGTAGCGGAAACATTTTTGGTTTGGTGGATACATTGACCACAGAGATACAATTTAAATTTCAAAATTATACGAGAAATGAGTAGACACTCTGCTAGTCTGTGAGAGGAACCAGGTCCTCCAAGTGACACTACAATGGATAAGCAGTTCTGTAATGAATGGGGATATCGGCAGAAAATGTTTTGTTTGTGTACATTTCCAATTTAAACATTTATACATATTTACACATTGTAAAATCAATAACATGAAAAATGACGTGTTGATAACATATTTGGTTTTCCCTCTTAGTTTACCGATAAAATATGCAGGCATTGACCCCATATCATGCAAGCTTCTACCTACAGAAACATTTATATTTATATCGCAATTTATTGATTAGGTTTTGCAGTGATGAATAGGTGCTCACAGTATTCAGAAGTATAAACAGTATTAACGGAAACGGAACATAAACTTTCATACTTTGATTATCTGACACAGTTATAGAACTTCCACACTAATATTCTGATAGGCGTAACAGATCTACTACTCGTTATGTTATTATTTTTACAATCATAACACATTCATGTGCATCCATGATGAAACCAGCAGCTAAATATATATGATAAACAAAAATGCAAATTACTTTCCAATGCATTGTCAAGAGGCAAGCTTGTTCTGTTTGATAGGGCAGCAGTGCATTGTTTTGGGACCACTGAAAATGATTATCTTAACTCCAAAATGTTGTCCATTGACATCCAAGTAGGGTATCATTCTTTTACTTAAACTCAACCTGAAGTACAACCTGAATGGCAAAATATAGTCAAATTTATACCTTTTTAAAAAGTAGCATCACAAACTGGCACAGACATTGCAACATTATATGACCATGATTTAAAATGAAGGTTACATTCAAAATTATACAGCTGGTCCTATGGAGCATAATAGTTAGTCATGGAAACAAGTACTGATTTCCATTGAGGCAGAAGGTTTATTTGACTAAATTCTCCAGTTACTGTACTTCAAAGCGCTGGCATACATACGAACACACTCTCAGAAATATTAAATATATACATTTCATTTTCTATCTTACCTTATTTACAGTTATCATATCATTTTACATTATCATCTGTTACATCATTTGTTCTGTTCAAGCATTTAGTAGTAAAAATACAAAAATAAAATGGTATCTTTCTCTTATTATTAAAAAAAAAAAATGCAAACTCAGTCCAAACCGATGTACTGGTCCTCTGGCACTAAGGCGACATCCTTGATTTCCGGTTGCGTTTGGCTCGACGAGTTGGTGGAAAACTGATGAACTCAAAATGTTTGGGCCGGTCCATATTAGGGAAGGGAAGTGGGCCCTTGTGAAGTCTTTTGATAAAATGTACTTCCCTTTGGTTCTCCCTGGTTCTGGAGGCCTTGATGGGCCTTCCCTTCCTGGTAAAGGCCATGTACCAGCCTTCATACTTAGTGTTCTGGAAAGCAGTATAGTTGTTCTCCAGGACAATCTCAGTGAAGATGCAGTCTCTGCTCCTCCCATTAGGCTAGCAGGAGAGATGGAGAAGGCTTTCATTCAGATGTACCACCAGTACACACACAGAGAACATGGTACTATGCCCATTGTTATACTTGCTTGTTACACTTGGTGGAATCAGTAACACTGACGGCCAGGAAAAACAGATGTCAGACAAAAGAGTTGCTATTATCCTAAAATAAACCAAAGTTTTGTTTTCTCAAAGCTTGTGACCCTGCACTAAGTGTGTGAAAGCTGATTGGATGGAGGGATGAACTGCAGAGTTCACCAAACAGTGACCAAAGTAGTGGCTGGATCCAGATTGCTACGCTATCTATACTTGTAGGACATGGACTCATCCCCCTACAGTTTTCCTAAACCCATGCTATAGTATATTATTTAAGGTGATACCACAGCAATACAATATTGACTTTCAAACATGCTTTCAGAACAATAATAGCTATCAGTATCCACATATAAAAATTATTTAAAATTTAGGTGACTATGTTCAGTTGTCAGACCAATGTTGTTTTTTGGGTCTTGTTCTGTTGTATTAGAATTGGTAAAATATCTTCCAAATTGCGAGGTTCATTGACAGTTGCACAATTGTACGGTGTCTGAGTAAATGCTACCCATTTTCACAATATATAACACACATTCAAATGAGGTTCAAAAACATTTCAACAACATCTTTTGTTTTGTCTATGTTTCTTAGAGACAAAACTATTAGACGGATATTGTACAACCACCTAAATTTGTATTTGTTCCTTTATGGTTAACAGTAAACTAACTAAACCATCTGTCATTTGATGTGGTCAAAAAAAAAAACCCACAAGAGTAGGAACCCACCCATCTATCTTCCCACTGCTTATGCTGGACATGGCTGCGGTGAGGTCTGCAGTCTGTCCCAGGCAGCATAGGTTACGAGGCTGAAGAACACAGCAGGATGCAAGTCGCTAGACACAAGCGCACTGTGGGTTATACAGCCTGGGCTGGTCAATACTATAGGCAGCGTGTGTGACTGCCTGGGGCGCCAACCTCTCAGTGGGCACTGACTTGCCAGCCAATTCCACTTTGCTTCAGAAAAGGGGCACTGGCGGTGATGGGTGCCACATTGGCTAAAACCAGCACTGTATATAATTATGCCAGTCAGCCTAACTGTGTGTCTCTGGACTGCAGGAGGAACTCAAAGGAAAGTAATGTGACGTGGGAAGAACATGTATACTGTAATCCACACACAAAGACAGAGCGTGCACACACACGCACACACACGCACACACACACACACACACACACACACACACGCGCACACACACACACACGCACACACACGCACACACGCGCACACACACGCACACACACGCACACACACGCACACACACACACGCGCAAACTTTAGGTATCAATATCTTTGTGTGGAGCCTCCATTCATTTCTGTGGGCATATCCCAATCTCATCCACGACAATCTTAACCTCTACCCAGTCCAAACATTAACCATCAGTAACACAACAAAATACAAGACTCAAGATACAAGACTGGGAAACATATACATGTGCACCCCCCCCCCCAGATTCAAACCCTAGCCATGGAGATATGAGGCAATAACGCTACCCAATAAACAAATCAGTAGAAGATGGTCAGTTTGAGGTAATCTCCTCCTGTTGAGGAGCAAATGAACAATGACTTAGGAAGCTATTAGATGAACATCAGTAAAACCAACCAAATTTTTCTTCAATTTCCCCCCTTCAATTTTTCCTGTGGACTCTATCTGAATAAAAATGTGATTTATTATTATTATTATTATTATTATTATTATTATTATTATCGAAGCAGGGCACATGCTTTAATTAAATATAGCAAACTGACTTGTTCTAGACAGCATTAATCTTCACAAAAATAGTTTCAGTGCCAAGGATCAATACACATTGATTCACACAATTTCCTGTTCGGAGTACAATTCACATTCTGTGTGATGTATAGCTTCTTTATAACAGTATAGAGCATCACTCATAAACGTCCTTGTTACATTCCCTATATTAAGTACACATTTTACTTAAATTAAGAATTCAAGCTATGAAGCAACAGTGTAACAGATTAGTACATTCGTTGATTTGTGGTCAGTGCTCAAACACAATTTTGTTCACAGAAAACCAATATTTAATAAACCTACTGAGACTGATTCAGAAGCTCTCATTGATGAAAAGGACGGCGCTGAATGCTGTCCTGAGAAGGGAAGACAACCGCGGTAATATAAAAGGTGACCAACCTTTCCCACCAGCTTCCCCCTTCGATTCATGCAGAGGTAGCGGCCACTTTCGGTGCCTTTGATGCGAACTCGACTCCCAAAGGTGTCCGTCTCTACAAAGAGCCGGGCTGCAAAACAGCAAAAGCCAATAACGTGGACGTACCTACTTAACATACATCAGCATTAGTTTAAAAGAAAGAAGACGCGCCAGTGTGTTCAAAAGCTTTTACAGTTTGTGTGTCTATTTTAGCATCGGGCTAGTCAATCTATATAAATGACAGTGATCCTGAAAACCCAAACGCCAATACCTCTGATGGCAATGGCAACAGCGTATAACTCCATGGCATTACTTCGCTGATGGATCTGACAAGCATTTAAAACAGGTTCGTTTCTCTCCTTATATAGCCTATTGTGGAAACATATGTTATTATCCAGCATTCTTATTTATAAATAATTGCTTAGTTGTAAAAACATCTCTCGTCACTTTTTAAGGAAATTAACATAAGTATCTTATCAGACTTTTCATTGCACTACATATTTTTTTTGCATCGCATAAAGTGCCGAAGTTTGGTTTACTTGACAACAGACAATTAGCAATTTATAAGAACACTCATACACAACACACACACAAATAAGAAATCTTGATTTATTCTATAGTGATTAATTCTAAGTACAGAATAATATATTATCGAGATGCTTCCAACCAACTTTTCTACCAACCAATGATTCAGGCGCTAAAATTTTTTCTCCATATTGCACACTCTCGAAGACTGTTTTATTACTGCCAATTAATACGTAAAGAAGTTTGTTTTTTACCAAAACTATTGCCGTCCTCTGCTGTCGCGGTGACCTTCTTGCCTTGAATCTGGACGTGTTTTCCGCTGGTCCGGCTGTACAGCTGGTAAACCCGGACCTGTCGTCGGCTGAGCTGGTCAGTCACTGCGCCCTGCTCCCTCACATACTGGTTAAAATTAGGAGACGGGTGATTCTCCCCCTTTTTTATGCAAAGGGAAAAATAAAATCACACGATTTTTTTACCTCTCTAAATACTGCAATATTTGTTTTTTAAAACAAGGTAGATTCTGCTATACATATGCATAGATACGCATGTATATATGGACATTATATTCTATAAATTATATAAGAAAAAATATGAAACCTTTATATAAGGATTACATAGTATATCAATAGGCTAATATACTAAGGGCAAAATATTTCTTGAAAATTAAAAATATTATGTTTTCTGTTGACAGGAAACATACAAGGCGACCACAAAAAAATATAGGCTTCAGCAAAAACCTACCTGAGCATTACACCACAGCACGAAGAAATGAAAAGATCTGTGAAATTCAAAGCAAATAATTATTACTGTTTGCACAAGAGTTATTCACTGAAAAATACCGTGAGGGGGAACAGAAATGTAAGTATTCTTACATGTAAATACAACGCTGGTTTATTGCATACATTCTCTTGTTCATTCACACTGTTGTTAGTTCTATTTCTTCAGAAACTGCCAACTTAATCCCAAATTAGCGAACTGTAATTCCAGTGGTATTTCTTCCTCTTCGGGAGCAATTCGTGCTCCCACTTGACCCGTCCACTTCCCGTTCAAATAAGCAAACTGGAATCCATTCGCAATTACAATTTTGCAAGTGATCGACCACACAGATCCTTAAAAGAAAACAAAAAATATATATGTATAAAAAGGTAGGTGCCAGATGAAAATTAATCCGATCTCAGTAGATCTGTTGATTTAAAACTAACTACACGGGAATGACTAAATTTAAAATCGCCAAGCAGAAAGTCGACAACTGCCATCATTCGTTTCGAAAGCTATTCAGTCAGTATACCTGCGATATGAAGCGTCATTATGTATATTAAAACCATTGTAATTTATCAGAGCCGTGTCGGCTTTGGCTGCAGTGTTAGATAGAGCAGCTCTTCTAGCTCAGTGTTTACTGTGTCACTTGGTCCTACTATACATCCAGATTTAAAACGGCTCCTAGCCCCTCGCACGTCCCGGTCCTTCACACTATGCAAAGGTGAAAGACGAGAGGACAGATCCCTCCCATGTATGTAGAGACGGTGGTCTAGTATTGTGGGTGGGCAATGGCAACAAAGAAATGTCACCTTGAAGAATCACAACTAATTAAAGAAGCAACAAGACTGTCGATATATATAAAGCTTATAAAAACTGAGATGCAATATGGATGTCCTGCTCCTTTTACCAGTATTCGGTTTGCAGAACGTTTCTGGCGAAGGTATTATGATTTATGTGACGAAAACGCACGTTTATCTTTTAAACAAGATTCTTAAACCAGCTGCATATAAATTTCCAAACAACAAATTCACTATAACTTCCTGAAATTTCAATATATTTAAATACAGTGAAAACATTTGGACACTTCAGAGAAAATTGCAGTACAAAATCCAGAGGGACGGGGAGCAAGGCTTAGATGAGAGCAACGAAGTCTTCACCTCGACTCCACCAAAATCAGCACTGGACAATCGGCTTTAATTTTGTATTAATAAACCTTATATATAATATATATAGTCTCAGTGTAAAAAAATATTTCCTGATATTTTAAGTTATAACGGATTTTCTTTCGAAGTTGAATCTTTTTGAAAACACGCCTATACAATTTCAGGCATTTAACATATTGCATTAAATAAATAACACACATACAAAACAACTGAAATACTTATCTGCTAAGCTTGATTTTTTACTTGCCTTTTTAATGCATTTAGACTATAATTAACCACTGTCGTTAAAGTGTTTGTTGTCGCTTACAAGTTTTCGGCAATAGGTGTGACACACTCCCTTAAAACAATTTAATTGCCGCCTATATATTGGTAAAGTAGTTTCCCTTCACGCCATTTGCCGATGTGGTAGCCACGATCAATAAAGCATGGCTTGTTCTTTTATCGCTCAGACAGCATTTATCTTTTGTTCAATTATGTGGAATCAACATCGCGTGTAAAAAGCAGTCGGCAACAAGATGGTCAAACTTTAGTACTAATAACTGTAACTAACAAGTAAAATTAAAGAGTTGGTTTTCACAATAACATACTGTGCTTAGATAAATAGATGTATAAACTGATTCGTACATGATATATTTTAAAAATAGTTAATAGCCTAATCACATGGCAAAGTGGACTTCATTTTAAACTCATTTGTAGATAGTATGGAAAATTCTGGGGATAAAAGAAGTATGAATCATTTAATCAACGAAAAAGCAGTAATGATTGATAGACGATTAAATTAAGTCTTAAAGACGTCCCACCACTTTCACCATTTTTACGTAAATTAAATGACGGACATTCAGGAATGATAGAAGTAAAGCTAACGAATAAATCAAGTATTCTAACAATATTCGTTAAATGAAAATACTTTGCTGTCTATTGTCAATTGTCATCCAAAAACGCAATTTGAGGAGGCAAAACATTTCCTCACAGCTAACTGCAAACACATCCTTTGTAATAGTATAAAACACAAGCCATGTATTTGAAGACGAAATGTTAAACCGAAGATTACAAGGGAGCTAAAAGCAATTTTTTTTCTCTCTCTAAAAGTCAGGTTGCTCTGTAATTACACCATTAAAACCATGCTTTTGCTATAAAGACTGCATTCCTATACAGCACATGGCGTAACAGGAGTCTGCATCTTTATTGTGCCAATCCTTGTCCTTACATCTTCCCTTGATCCATCTGTCTTGCGAGTCAGTTGTCAAAGATAATGTATAAGCCGCTTCAGACGGCCCATTTTGCTTCCGAGCGGGGAGAATGCATTTTAGCAATGCATGTCACCTGAGCAGAGCTTTCAGAACATCCATTTGTATCGCTTCCACTTCCAGAGAAATACACTTCGGTTATAAAGGCATCAGGGTCAATCTGAGGACTTTTTTCATTTACTTATGTACAATTTATTCAATATCACATGCAAATGTAGCATGTTCATATAATACTAAAGCAAATTCGTAACTTTACAAAAGGAGGGAGGGCAAAATTTGTTTGAAAAGTACAAAATTTCATACGTATATTCACACACAGATCAAAGTGCTCAATGCATCACTTTCTGACAATCCTAAATGAACTCCTTCACAATAATAATGATGGGCAACTTTTATGCTCTTCCATCACTAATTATTCATGTCATTTTCAGAAATCAGGTCCATAGATTGTTAATATGATTATATTAGCATGGACAGACAGTTGAAATTCAAATGAAATGAAAACCCCAAAATCAGGGCCCATTCCATGCGGGCACGATGATAAAAGTTTTTTTTTTTTTTTTAAATACTTTTTAACATGGTGCTTTTTCTTGGAAAATTAAATACTGTCAGTAAGGTAGTAGGGCAGGTAGCGATAGAGCGCATGTAGAAATGCCTCACTGGCCTACAGTTATGGAGGCTCATTCTTCAGGTAATCCGGCGGGGGCTAGGGAGTGTTGGTAGTAGCTGGCATCATGGCTGTGGAATTCACAGTGCTCCAGGATGCTACCTTGAGTGTCAGCAAGGCATTTTGGGAGAGTGGGATGTGTGGCAAAACAATATATAAATAATATATAAATCTCCCCCCCCCCCCCCCCACCACCACTGCCAGTTTACAAAGTGTCGGTGAGATCAAAAGACACGCAAGTTGATCTTATTCATGCCTCGGCTGGCTTTATGGGCTTGGAAGCCGTGATGGAAACAACCCGATGCTTTCCTCCTAATAGGTATCTACTTCATCTGCTCCAAAGGCACCCAGCATTCCACTGGGATGGAAAAGAGTAAGCAGAGTCCTGCTGAGAGCTCCAAGGAAAAGCAGTGGGTGACACTGCAGAAATGCTTAACAGGTGGGGGACCGTGAATCTGCTGCCAAATGTAGACGTGAAATTAAATAACGATTTGGAGTCCGACAGACATTGTCAGAGGAGTTGTCGTTACTCTCCCAGGTGAACAAACAGAGCAGCAATTGGATTAGAATATTAAAACAACCAAGTGGCAGCACTGAATACTCAGTACTTACCTTGGTCACAAACATGCTATGAAAATGACCCGCAGTATGGCAGCAAGTGTGAAAAGTTACACTTTCATAAGCAATTTCATTGACATGTTGAAGTGTATGGAAAATCGAATACCTGTACATATATAGTAACATTCCTATTTGTATGAACATATCAGCCTATGCAAAGTAATCGTTTATATTGTTTACAATAAGCAGATTCATCTTTTGTTTCCAGTTCAGTACATCGCTTAACATGTTAGCCTGCACCGCTACCCTTTAACCAGTGAAGGGGTAGATTACATTTTACCAGGGAGCAGATACTGACATTTTGGGCCTTGAACCCACACAGTACCATGCTCTGGGTCACAAATAAAAAAGAAGAGGAGGGAGGTTGTGTGGTGGTCCCCAAACAGCTCCGAACACATCGTAAAAACTATAGCCATAAAAAACAACTGGTCACCATTATGACCCCACAGAAGTAGAGAAAAGTGGGTGGTCCCCCAATTCAGGGATTCTCCAGGGATCCTCAGACAGTCCACATTTTTGCTTTCTCCCAACTCCCAGGGAACTGGGAGAGAGCAAAAATGTGGACCGTCTGGGGCTCCCCGAGGACTGGTTTGAGAAACACTGCCCTAATGCACCATAAGACAGGTACAATGTCCAAACTCCGAATCAAACTGTTTACTGCTCTCTCTCTGTTTTCACTTAAATAGCATTATCATAGGTCAAGCTGATATTTCAGAGAGATACCTAGAGAATAATATATTTACCTTCATGAAACTAAACAGTTCACTAGCCTTTCTGCATCACTAAAGTTCCATCTTACAGCTAGCAAGTTAGTAATGTGGTCAAAAACTGGCAAACCTGTAATTATTACAGGGGGCACCCAACCCCCACACACAATCCAGCCATTTGCAAAAGTTGACCATTTGACACAACTGACAGAAGCAATAAATTTGAACTAGTTCCCTTTACCCTCCCCTTTTATCTGTAATGAGGGTGTCTTTCCCCTCCTTGGCTTCAACACAAACACACACACACACACACACACACACAAACACACAGACACACAGAGTTACACAGACACAGACACACACATTACCTGAGTACTGACTCCTCCATTATGAGCAAATCATCAGCAACATCGGTGATGCATTTCTTGAATAACACCCTGCATTTGTGTTATCCTTCAAGTAATCGCAACTGCTTCTCTGTCCCTCAGCAGAAATGCGTAACTGCAATGACAGCAACTGTCAGGGTTAGGGTTAGACCTCAGCTGGTCCTGTCAGGAACTCTTAGTCTAGTGCTCTGACTAATGAAGATACTGTTAGTGATCAGGCGAATGGTTAGCGTGCACTTTAGGGTCAAATGCATTTAACAGGAATCCTGGGAGTCGCATGTTCAATTCCATTCCATGCTGAACACACAGATATAATTCCATGTGTCACGGTCACCTATTTTAGAACATGCTTTTAAAAATAGGGGTGGGGGGCGAGGGAGGGTACATTTAATACCTTTTCAAAAGATTTTTTATGCTAGAAGAGGAGTTAGGAATAAACAAAATATGGAAAACAAAATTGAAATAATATTTGTCATTATTATAAAAATTATAATAAATATATAACAATGTAAAAGCTTAAATTTTATATTTACATTTTATCTATTTAGTAGACACTTTTATCCAAACTGACATGCATTACTTGTGACAACAGAAGAACAGAGTCAGTCAGTCTGTGGAGCAATATAGGAGGTTGAGGATAGTGAAATCACTCTGCTGCCCATGATCTCAACTTAACTTTTATTTGCACAGAATTCAATAAAAGATTTTGCCGATGGCTGAAACTCGAGTGACCGATTCACAATTAATACCCTTAAGCTGCATACAAACTCATATTGCCCTAAGACACAAGATGCAGGGAACCTCGATTGGCAAAACTAAGAGCTAATAGTGAAAAGATCCGCGGAAATAGCTGACTGCCGTCCCACTGCCAAGGGGGGAACAATCAGACTGGGTGCATATGTAGCGGGGTTTGACACAGGGTCACAGCAGGGGTATCACTTTCTGGGGGGCATCTGCATCATTAGCGACGCTCGGAGGAGGAGATTTGGGGGCTCTGGCGTTGAGAAGCAGGCGGCTCCTTCAGAGGGACACCGAACACAGCTGAAGAATCTTTGTGTTGCAGTCCCAAGGCTCACATGCATGACTTCAACTGCATGCCAGAGGATGGCATCAGGTTTAAGCGAAGAAGAAACAAGCTGCTCGTTTTACTGAAGAATTAAGCCCGACTGAGCTCAGATATTCTGTTTATATACAGAATTTAAACAAGGCAGAAATGAAATGCCTTTTTTTAAACCTGGCAATATCTCCCAGGTCACTGACTTGCAGATCCTTTAGGAATCATTAATTAAATTTACTTAACAACTGTATCCAGACACAACAAGCCTCGCGCCTCAACAACAAAATAAAGTTTCTTTTGGGGGGGAGGGGCAATACACATTCTAAAAATGTGACCCCCCCCTTTTGGGTTGGATAAATATTTGGAAAATGAAATTGTTTTGGGATTTTACTTGTAGTGGGAGGCTTCTCCAAAAATTACTGACATCCAACCTGTATTAGACATGTATTCAAGGTTAAATTTATATACTTACAAGGTGGTTGAAGAGTTTCCCTCATTTTTTAAGTTGATAAAGGGTTAACATTAAGTTTAATCTTTTCTATACTGCATTTTTACAAAATTGCACATTTAAAAATTCTGTCGGTTATGCAAATTTTTAACTTGTGACTTCACTGTATAATTCTAGCATGAATGCACATAAAGCATATATATATAAAGTATGAATTGTGGTCATATTTTTAAAGGTGACAAGAGATGCATGGCAGAGGAACAATACAGTAACTGATGGTAGATTATATGATCATGTTATGGTTCCTGCAGAGACGAGGGCACAGGGGACAAGCACTGGGAACATTCACTGAGTACCATTCTATGCCACTCCGAGTTTGCCGCCTGGATCACAATAAATGAGTCTGGGCTCCCAAAATGGCAGCAGCTCCAGCTGGTGGGGGCAGCTGCCTATGTCCCCCCCCCCCCCTTCCCTCTTCAGATCTCCAGTCTGCAGTTCACACCTGATCACCGACGGCTGCACTTCACACAGGAATTTTCCATTTTCTATTTTCTCTCATCGTTGGCCCACCCGCCCCCCGGGCAGACAAGTGGTGCCCCCCTCCCTGGAACAGGCAGACTGGTGACACGGCAACGAGCTTGGGACACAAACATGTGTCCGGAGACTTGCTGACGCGTCAGGCTCCATGGTGACTATGACAACTGAAAGGCCCTCTCTGGAGTCATGGTTTACAGAGGATGCACCAGATCAAATGAGAAACAAACCAAAACGCTGTTCATCTTTCTAATTAACAACTCCAAAATACTTAAATATGCTCCGACTTAAAGCCAGGAAGACCATCATCCGAAGTGGCGCCATCTCCAATACTTACCCGCTCCTACCTATAGCCATCTAAGAACAGCTAATAAATCATCTTAACTATGACATAACAGAAAGTGATACATAAATTACAGGAAAGAACTTAGAATGGTCTTCGCAATGTCAGAATAAATGAATAAATGCCAGAGATGAAGACAGCTGGTTAAGACACAGTGACTTCCAAATGCTTCTGTTCTGTGGTACATCTAGTAGAACAAGTGTAGCAAAAGCAAGAGGAAAGTAGAAACATAACAGGCATTCTCTCCTGGACCCCATTTCCGCTGTGAGAAATGAGCCATGACCCCTGAATATATAGTCTTAGTCTTATCTTGATGTCTAGTCTTGATTGTGAACACCTAGACATTGATTAAAGGAGACCCCTGGTGAAAGAGCCCTCGGATCGGCTGAACTGAGTTTCAACCCGCCGGTCGCTTCTGATGAGGATGCAGCAATGATTGCACAGAAGCATTACTCCTGGGTCAGTGACGCTTGCCTCTTACCTGCCTCTGACCTCTGAGAGTAAGGGGGGGGGGGGGTGACCTCCGTCAATCTCTCCTCACATTTCCTTCTCCCCCACCTCGTCTTCACCACCCTCGGTGGGCTACGTGCCGCCAATCCGCCGTCAGGCCTCCAATAGCGGAGTCGCTTGCGAAGTTACGGCGGCTTCACGGACCTGGTGTTGACCCATCAGTCACTCTTTTAGGACACATGACGACGAAACCCCATGAGCTGTGATGACGTGTGGGTCTGGAGGCTGCTGTGCTCCATGCTGATTCCTCTGCCCAGGCACATCAGACCTCTGACAGTTTTTATTTGCAAGCTCAACAGTCATCTCTAGGTCCTTCTTGGGTACAAATTACATCTAATTAAAAAAAGCGATTTACTGTATCCTATTCTGGAAGTAGACATCAATGATCCATATTTCCAATACAACGTTTGATTTGGAGAGGAGAAAACTGTCTGAGATTGTCCTGGCAGGTATTTTGAGATTGTGTCCAATGTCTGTGTGGTTAAGGTGGGGGGGAGAGAGAAGGACTTGAAGAGTGCCTGCCGTTCGGTAAACAAGTCTCACTGGGCACCCCAAGTCAAAAGCTTACAATTACATTCACAATAGCACACAAAGTAATGGAAGTAATTGGCTTAGCTTTGATGCTTGGGGAGGGTCAGAGGGTCAGGGGGAGAGCAGAGTAACAGGACACCTCCAAAGACAGCACTTAAACACTTTAGGGAAAAAAAACCCACAAGTGCAGCTCCTGTTTCCACTCACCTGCACGGGGCTCCATGGCATTGCTTCCCAGCAAGTTGATACAGGACCGAGGCTTCCAGTGGCTGGCTGGGAACACGTACAGACAAGGAGCAACAGAACATCCCTTTGTGGGGACACTCTGTTGTCCTTCTGTGATCAGGGGCCACAGGCTTAGCAACTACAGAGCAGAAGTCTGTGACTTCAACTAAATGTGTTATTTCCAATTTTTTTTGCAATGTGTCTGAAACAAAAAGCAATGAAACACACACACACACACACACACACACACACACACACACACACACACACACACACACACACACACAAAACTCTGGTCAGTGCAAGGTCATGTTGTGTGGGTAGTTTATAGGTTTGGGGCAATTAGTTGGGGGAATTAAAATGGATACTGGCCAATCAGGCCAATTGCCAATGATGAATTCATCCAACTTCCAACTGCTGATCCAAGTCAAGGTGATGGGGATGTGAAGCCAGGCTGGGATACACCATGGATGGGATGCTAGTCCATCACAGGGTGCACACACACACACACACACACACACACACACACACACACACACACACACACACACACACACACACACACACTCTCACACCCAGTGATATAGTACGGGAACTTAGGGACACCAATTAACCAATTAACTGCTAGTATTTAGACTGTGGGAGGAAACTGCTGTACTCGGGGAAACCAGCGCAACATGAGTAGTAGACATAGACCACACCCATGGGCACAAACCCTATGAAACACTATGTAGCTACATGATGAATTCAGGGGCGGCATTGTGGTGCAGTGGTTAGCACTGTTGCCTCACACCTCTGGGACCCGGGTTCGAATCTCCGCCTTGGTCACATGTGTGTGGAGTTTGCATGTTCTCCCCATGTCGTCGTGGGGTTTCCTCCGGGTACTCTGGTTTCCCCCCACAGTCCAAAAACATGCTGAACTTGCTAAATTGCCCGTAGGAATGCATGTGAGAGTGAATGGTGTGTGAGTGTGCCCTGCGATGGGCTGGCCCCCATCCTGGGTTGTTCCCATTGCTTCCGGGATATGCTCCGGACCCCCCACGACCCAGTAGGGTAAGCGGTTTGGAAAATAGATGGATGGATTCAGAAACATCAAATTCGATCTGCTAGAACATGAAACTCAAAGTCTACACACTATGCACAATGCGGAAAATGTGCATTGGGGCAATGAGAGGGAGAAAACTGGGGTGCATATCCAGCGTGACAGCGTCCCAGGGGGGCACTTAGCATGGGACCTTTGCTGCCTCTGACTACAAGAGATCAGGGCATTAGAGTCATTAGAGGGCAGCCAGCAGAAATCAGTTTACCCAGGTATTATATGTCAAACCAGATGCTGGGACATCAACAAGTGACAGACTTTTAAAAGTCAAGTAAATATTAAATACTGTTCAATGATAAAATGCCTCAGTTTCATGATTATGGTCATGCAGGAGTATGGAAATAGGGGACTCTGTTATCCCCCCCCCAACTCCAGTCAATGAAATCTACTGAAGGGACACCCCCCCCCCTCCTCGATTTTGTGTGGCAGGTGAAATTTGTACTTTGGGGGAAATAATTGAGTAACCCTGTTCTAAAGAGTGAGAGATTTTTTTATTTTAAAAAACCACAGAAGCATTTTATCTTAGATATTACATTTGCTTAATGATATTTAATTAGATATTTTTTATTGTCAGGAGTTGGCGGAGAAAGCCGATCATATGCATATGGAATCAGGCAATCTCAAGGTAGACATTTAGCCTACCGACCACTTCCTTTTCCAGAACAGATCAAGCAAATTTGATTCAACTGGAGAGTGTTACTGGCAAAAAATAATATCTGTCTTTAGAGGCAATGTCATACTAAGGTGGCCCCTCTACACCTCTGTCTACACAAAAACCCAAATGAGGATGCTTTGACCTTTGGGCACATGGCCATTCCCTGAGTCGCTCTTTGAAGCAAAAAGCACAAAGAGGACGAAGGGGTTGGAGAAAGGGCTTTTCTGAGGATCTGGGGATGGGAAGGCAAAGAGTTGACAGATGTTGTAGTCGTCAGCAGGGCAGAGAGACAAAGATACAGATTTGGGAATGTCTATGGTTACATGGCAGCCAGCATTCCAGAGCAAAATTCTCCCCAAACCTCCCTCTTCTACCCCTCCCTCCCTCCTGCTTGCTCTCTCCCTCTCTGAGGCTGTCAGATTGAGAGGCAGACAGAGGGGTCCACAGCAGGGGGAGCCTTGGCCTGTCCATCACACAGCCCCCCGTGGATCCCAGTGTACCCTGTCACACTCTAATTAAAACAGAAGCTGCTCTGAGGGGCAATTTCTCAGGCAAACTGTGTCTCGCGGTGTACAGAGCCCACTGCCTACAGTTCCAGGTAGATGGTTATTTCATATTGAAACAGATTTACTTTTTATTGAAGTAACACCGTGTCTAGTTAATGTGGCAAAAATGTAATGCACTTTCCCCCTTATTTAACAATTGGATCCACTAGCATACTAATTGTAGGGCATTAAGATAAAAAAAGACTTTCACATTCACTACATAATGAAATTATTAACAGATAAACATAAAGTTTGCAAAACTAACCTTAAATTTTAATTGAAGGTACCTTCATTATATTTGGTAACTTGGTAAAGAGACATTGATGTAAAGACAAAGGTAGAAGAATCGGAAATCAAGTTAAAGGTGGCAAGCAAGAACTCACATTTCCACTTTTAACTCAAAATTATCTTAATTAAAATCTCATCTGATAGGACGAGTGACCTGTAGCACATCAATTCAATTCCATGACTAATTAGTCTACTTATTGTAATTATCCTAGCCTGTAATCCAGATTCAAACAGGTTTAAAGGCAGATTGTAATGCACAATGAGATTAAACTACATCTGCACAATACGCAAGTGTCGTGTGCAGGGAAGTTTTTAATTTCCTACAGCTCTAACAGGCGTTTAAAGATGGATGAATGAGTATGGGCGCGTTTTCCTAACTTTCCCGGCGCACCAGAGTCGCCGCCACTGAATGAAACAGTAGGGAACAGAGGGGAAACACTAAAGATTTTGTCTGAATGTACAAATACACCCCCCTTTTGAGTCAAACTGGCATAAAGGAGGAGGCTGCCAGTGAATGGCGAGCTGTGAGGCACTGTAAATGCCTCCTAACCCACCCACCACAGACCGGAGCTGCTTCAATACACAACGGCACCTGAACCGTGAAAGGAAGGTGAAAATTAAGTCTAGTTTGGGGGGCATTAAAAAAAAGGAAAACTGGTTTATCTCCCGAGTGGAACAATGCGCCCCCCCCCCCCACCCCACACCATCTAACACACAAGCAGCCGAGAGACCTGAAAGGGAAACAGCGTGGCTTTTTACAAAGGCCTATTAGAAACAATTAGTCCCAGCCGCTGCGGTTTGATTTGGGGGCTAATTGCTGGCCGGGGCTGAGGCTGTGTGTGAGGTGGTTCGGATGCCTGGTGGGATAGAGGGCCCTGGAGGTGGGCGGGGGGGGAGACAAGGCCCCCACAAAGGATGCCTTTATTTCACATTCAGGTGCTACAATGTAGGTGTGCTCAAAAGACTTAATCCTACATTCAAGCCCAACAAGAAAAGTCTTTCACATTGAAAGGTAAGTACAACACTGTTGCAGGTATTCCCTCGCAGTCCCCCCCTACTTTCTTCACCATGTGACAAGAAAAAGCAATTACCAAAATTATAGCCATTTTTTTGCTTACACGACAGGAATTTGGTTTCTTTCAATTTCAGGGACTGTCCGGGGAGAAACTTGATCGGACCGCCCTGTTGGGAACACCTTCAGAGCACTCTCGCTCCTGCGGCCTCAAAGAGAGCCGAGGCGACTTCTCGCTGAACCTGACTCGACTGAAAGGGCATTTTTGACAGTTGAGCTCTGGGATGCGCACGGGCTGCTCGTTACAGCTACGGCCCGAGCATGCTGTAAACGCCCCGTCAAACCTGCTGTTTTTGTAACTCATACTTTCACCTATGGACACGGCAGCCCTTTCATCCACCCCCCAGAAGTCATGCATTATGCGTTAAGTCTCCTCCTGCTCCGAAAGCTCACTGGCTCTTCCTTGATTCTGCATTCCGTCGTGCCATTTACGAAAGCCTATGATGTACAGGTAAAGGGTGAAGAATCCATGAACAAAAGAAACACCACGCTAGGCACCTCCGACGTAGTCTCCTAAGCAGCGAGGGGGGGGGGGGGGGGGCTGCGATCACCTCTTACACGGGACTGTTTCACCAGTGCCTCTGACCCCGAGCGGTGCGAAAGGTTCACCGCTGGTGGCTTCTTGGCCGTGACGGGCCGTCACGTTTTGCACGGTATGCAAAATTTCCACCGTGACGCTACAAACAGTGCTGCGATAATTCGCTTCAACTGACGTTAAGTACAATGCTATTATATAGTGACATAATGATGTGACTGTTTCGTTTACCGTTGATGGTGTTTCATTTTGCCCCCCCCAGGAGTATAAAACATACCCATGTTGTATACTCGGTCCCATAAGGGAAATCGTCACGTTGCAGCTTCCCCAAAGCCTCCACTCAGAGTGAGACATGTACATCAAAGGGGGGTGACCCAGTCAAAGGGGTAATAGAGGAGTGAGGGGGCGACAAATGCGGGGGCTGTAAAACTTAACAAGGTGTGAATGCCCTCTCGGCGGCCCGACCCTCCAGCGCACGGTGGCCTGCTCGGGTGCCATGTCCGGGGGATGGGACGCTTGTGTTTGTAGAGGAAACATCAGGTGGCCAGTGTTGGTCGTGGTGCTGCTGGACGCTTCTGATTTATCTGCACGTTGCAGAATTATGTGCCTAACCTCTTCACCTCCCAGCCATTTGTGTAGTCCCCCTGGCTCTGTTCAGGCAATTAAACACCCGTGCATCTGCCCCCCCAGCATACCCTCTGGTCCCCCGCCCCCCATCCACACACCCCAAGCCCTTCCCACTGCATTTCACCAGCTCCGGGTGTCAGCGACAGTTCAGTGCAGACACTTGGAGCTCTCTCTCAGGGGGAATGGGCACTGCGGCCCCGGTGCTCGCCTCCATGGTGTGGAACATTCCGGGCTGCATACACCCCCCACACTCTCCAAGTACATTCCCAAAGCATATCCAACAGTACAGAAGTACTCTGTATGCAGTGTTGGGGAGTAGCTAACTACAATTAGCGAGATTAATACCTTAACTACTTTTTCAGATGCTTATTAGTGCCACTGCTAATTCTAAAGCATTGTAACTAACTTTCTTTTTTACAAATAACAATGTAGCAGCATACATTTAATACAGTTCAAAAATAGTGCACGTCAGCTTAAGTTGTATGTGACTTACGACTGATTGACTTTACAACTGTTCCAAAAAAGCAGGTATGTGGCCAGGACTGTGCTGCATCTTGCACCATGTATGACAGTTTCCACCCCAATGGTCGGCAGCGCGAGCATCCCTGCGAGATTCATCTCGTGCTCAGTCTACAGTGTACATTTGTATCTGTTTGTGTAACAATAATGAACTACAGTAACAAAATGGCGGGAACAATGTTATAACAATAATGAACTACAGTAACAAAATGGGGGTAACAATGTTATAACAATAATGAACTAAGAAAATGGTGGTAAAAAGGTCACAACATCCCAAACAATATGACTTAAAGATGATATTTTATTATACAGAATACTAAACACGATCATTTTTGCCCATAAAATAAAGGGCCAACTTACGACCAAATCCACTTACAACTGGTCAGTCAGGACAGATCGCAATCGTAATTCGCTTTCTGTTTTATAATGTCCTTATAATTAATACTTCAATAACGACCAGTATTACAAACTTTACGAAGATATGTTCTACTACCTGTGTTTCTGATGGGTGTTTTTTTTTTTATTTTTTGCTTGCCATTATTAAAATGGAAAATATAAAGATCAGCATCGACAAAAAAAGTACATTTATAGTGCGATAGCTAAAGCTGCCCGCACCCCCACGCGCATTTTCTGCCACACACACAGTGAAATGCGACGGCTGATAACGCTTGGCTGCCATCCCCCATCCTCCTTCACCAAACTTACACAGTACCGCCGTCGCCACTGCTGCGTAAATGGCTCTCATAATCATCTTCATCTCTCCCGCCGTCTGTTTTCCTAACCCTGAGCTCTGTTAACAGCACAAGGAGGCTCCAGCCGGGGAGCCCCTGCCCGCACCTTGATGCCTGTCACTGCCCTGTTGGGGACTGTCATCAGCCCTTCGCCCCAACCCCCCCACCCTCTGATATTCAAACAAAACAGTCCCTTTTAAAATCCACCCCTCCAGCCACCCCCTGGCAGGTCCCCCTCCTTCTGTGTGTAGGGATTTGACAAACCCAGGATCGGCTCACCTAAACTCCAGCCTGGAGTGGGGGAACACACTCTCTGCTTCTGTGAATGTGTGACTGGGACTCACGACAGGGATGCAGGTCTACGTCGCTTGTGTTGACAACATTGCTCTCACATGGATAATTAGACAGAAGAATAATTTGTTCTAACACAATAAAACGTAACTGCATATGAAACATCCTGCTTAGATACCTTGCTCTTTATTACCTATGCGAATATGGTACTGATGAATAAATGGATGCTAAATTTCAGGAGTCAGCAAAAGCAGGAAAACACTGGAGTGATTGGTAGGATGATAGAAGGGAAGAGGGTCAAAGCTTACAAAGTTATTTTAAATATTTAATTTATAAAAACAGAAATTATGTAGTAGTACACTAGTAACCAAAGTTCTCTTCTGGATGACTGCAGGCAATGAGACTCAGTGCTGCCCTCTGTCAGCTTCATTTAGAAAAACATCTTATAAGAAAACTTTGTCACACACATTTACATTTTACATAGCATTACTGGTGTACTGTTAGGAGCAGTATTTGTGTATTGTTTCAAATTTCCATCAATACTCCAACCTTCAACTCTATCTTATAACCGTCTGCTCTGATCAGGATCACGAGGGTGGAGCCTGTCCCCAGCTCTAAGCTGTACAATCACTCCAATATATTATTATCACAGGGCTAGATTATGCAGATTAGACTGTTTTTAGTAAGCTTCAGGTCCGAGAGCTTCAGCATCGTGTAAAAAAAGTAGTACATGCTTAAGATATGCAGCTGTCATTCTTAATGCTAATACTCTTCATCATTTCTCCAAAATATCTAATGTTGTATGCGATCATCTATAGATACATTATAATTCATATAGAATATTGTGTGCAGCTTTGGTCACCATACCTTAAAAAGGATATTACTGCCTTGGAAAGGGTTCAATGTAGGGCTACAAGAATGATTCCTGGTCTTAGAGGAATATCTTACGAGGAGAGGTTAGCTGAGCTGAATCTGTTTAGCTTTGAGCAAAGGAGACTAATGGGGGATATGATCCAGATATATAAGATTCTAACAGGTCTGGATGCTTTTCAGCCAAATGGCTATTTCAATATTGGTTTAAATACTAGCACTCGTGGCCATAGGTGGAAATTATCAGGAGAACACTGTAAAATGAATCTGAGGAAGCACTTCTTTTCACAGCGTTTATTTAGAGTATGGAATAGTCTTCCTGCTAGTGTAGCACAAGCTAACACCCTGGGTTCCTTTAAACCAGAGCTAGATAAGATTTTAACAACTCTGAGCTATTAGTTAAGTTTTCCTCAAACGGGCTTGATGGGCCAAATGGCCTCCTCTTGTTTGCAAATGTCTTATGTTCTTAATTTCTTAGTGGTGTATTGTGATCCGAGTGTTTTTATGTAGGGATTTTTTGGCTCAAGTTTCATAAGACTGACTCATTTCAGCTTTTGGTGAAATTTTTAAATTTGAAAACTGCTAGCTCGCTCGAAGTAAACTAGGGTCAGCATCACCTGGCCCCTGTGAGGGTTCCTTTAATTTGTGATGAACAACAACATAGGAACAATACACAGATTCATCAGGCATACAAGGTAACACACATGAAGATGATTTCTGAAAAAGCAAGAGTAACACAGATGTGCATCAGAAACCACATTACAGCAACAGAATTTTAAATGAAGACATTGTTCAGTTTTTATAGGAGTTGACGAGCCAATGAAGAAAGTCTGAATGATTTCATTGAGCTGTATACTAATGTGTCATTTAAGAGAAATGCGCAGAAAATATTAACCATGACATGAACCAATATTTATTTTGCAGCCCATCCATCCATCCATTTTCCAAACTGCTTGTCTTATTGGGTCGCGGGGGGTCCGGAGCCTATCTCGGAAGCAATGGGCACAAGGCTGGGAACGACCCAGGATGGGGGGCCAGCCCATCGCACATACCATTCACTCTGACATGCATTCCTATGGGCAATTTAGCAAGTCCAATTAGCCTCAGCATGTTTTTGGACTGTGGGGGGAAACCAGAGTACCCGGAGGAAACCCCACGACGACAAGGGGAGAACATGCAAACTCCGCACACATGTGACTCGAACCCGGGTCCCAGAGGTGTGAGGCAACAGTGCTAACCACTGCACCACCATGCCGCCCCTATTTTACAGCCATGATACTTAAATTAAAAATCAAAACTAAAAACTAAGGCAACTCAGAATTTTGTCAGTCAAATCGGATTCAGCTGTTCAATACAAATATTTAGCTATTCGCTTTTTCTTTATTTTTCTTTACAGACTATTTATTTTTTCTTTACAGACTATCTGGCAATAAGAACATCCAGTGGCATGAGTTTCAGTGATGATTTCCACTGTGCGATGTGGCTCTCAGTTCAGCAATAGCGCTACGATCTTGGTTTGTTATTCCCTTTCGTTTACGTTATGGGTCTGTCAGAATAATGAAACAGGCAGCACACTTGCACATGCATCTCTGGCTGCCCTATGCTGACATGGGTAGGGGGCCCCCTAAGTGGACCATTGGAGATAAACAAAGGAAAAACAATGGAACATCAACAATATGCTAATCAAAGTGTGGAATGCTAGTGGTAAAACTCACCAACAGGGTGGGGGTGGAAGTGCTGGTGCAAAATCTGCCGATCGGGGGGAGAGGGGTATCACGTTGGAGGATTGACTGGTCAAATTTAAGAAGTTTAATCATTCCCTCTGTTGCTAAGGTTGGTCTTGAATTTTTGCAGACGTTCATTTAAGTGTGTTCACTCCACGTCTGTTCACATGTTGACTAAAACTCTAGTGGGACAGTATCAGACAAGGGAGATGTAATGTTAGTCTTGTATCTTGGTGCTGTTTTCTTATTGTGCTACTTTGTGACAGTTCGCATGGCCGTGAACAACTGGTAGACTCTGCATTAAAAGAAAGCATAGTCTTGAGTAGAATAGTCCATTATAGCTGAGACTGGGGCATGTTTGTCCTGAAAACTGTTGCTAAAAATGTAAATAACATACATGATCCTATCATTTAATTGATCATATTAGGTTATGTCATTAAATGTAACTTCTGGAAATTCTGTCTTCATGAGCCCCCTAGTTTTCAAGGCAAAGTCCATCCCTGCACATATGTATTTCTAAGCAAGGCAGATCCACCAATTAATTACTATGAAATTATACTTGTTATTTTAACATGTTAAATTACTGGAATTTTAGGTCTGTTTTGTTCTGTACATGACATACACAGCACAATATACACACCTCTTGGAGTGAAACACACACCTTCATTTAATAAAACTGCAGTGATATCCTGCTGACCTGATGCTGAATTCACAGAGGGTGAATAAGAGGAAGATAAGATATAACAAATAGATTTCTGTTCACAGCGACCCCTTATCTCCTCTAACTCTCAAATATTAGGTCCTAAATTAAGGATTTATTCTTTGAGTCTATTTGGTTTTTACAGACGTGTTTCGGAACTATGCTATCTTCAGGATGGTAAGATGCTGAAAATGGCTTAGTGCCTAAATGCCTCCGACATTCGATTTTGTTCCAGTAAACCAATAAGACAGTATTTGCTTGAGAGCGAATTTCTGCTTTAATAATTGTCTTTATATTAACTCGCACCCAAATATCCAGCTAAATTGAGCTTAAGTTGAACTCAGTAATAACTTGCACGCAATTCAGTAGAGTTGCCGCTTAGGACTATTTTACAATCGATTAATCTTTCTACTATTTTTACAGATTGGTCGATTAATCTAAACGATTAATTTCACTCCAGAAATTCAAATTGACCATTTAATTTAAATACATTTTATTTTCACAATAACAAACTGTAGGGCTTTAGATAAGATACTGGCTTTTCGGTACTATACGGACATTACGTTCACAATTCCATATGCTGATTAATAGTACACCTAAAATATCACTGATAGGCGTATTGTGATGTAAGCTGTATAAATTCGGCGTATCCTATGATTAATGAATTCGGTTAGCAGAGCATGTCGCGTGCGACTTTTTTGGCTTTTGTGGTAAACACAGTTTTCAGTTTTTATTCAGTTTATAAATGATTCCCGACAAGTCCAATGCGCACGAACACACACTGCCACCGTGGAACCTGCAATCAACCTGCAATTTTCATACTGCCTTCAAGTCCTACATCTGACTAGAGTGTTGGAAAGTCATTATTTCGATATGATGCGAGTTCAAGTGCTTCAGTCGGAAATAAGAAAGCTACTTTTTCTTTAGCTGTATTTTTCGTTCCCCCAACGCCAAAATGCATTTGTAGCCTTAATTAGACATTTCGCAAACAGCCAATAGCTGATCAACTACATGTCAAATATTGAGACCAAAAACTATAATTTTTCCAGGGTACACCATTTAATAATCTCCTCAACATTCAAACCAATTCTGAGTTTTGCAATGACACCCTATATAAAATTTACTCCTTTCAAAATAATTTGCCTTTTACGGTGGAAGTATATATCCATCGCCCCCGCTATGATTGTTGTAACGACACCCCCCCAACTCGGGAACTTGGGGTTTAAAATCCCGAGTTTCCCACTGGGAAATACGACTTTGTAGTGGCGCTCATGCGCTCTTACATCATATTTACGATTTTTCCTACGTGACTTGACGTCAGGTCAAGCCCATATTCTAGCTTAAACATTTTCTCAAACACCAGTTCAATGGAAATTCTAAGGTAGCAGGCAGTCAACTTTATGTCTTTAATAATGCGTGTATTACGCAGCTACACGGGCAAAAGATATTGAAAAGCTTTTCATACTAATGGACATTTAATGGACATAAACAGACAACACTTACGTTGATTTTGCCCATTCTGGCGGTCCATCATTCAGAATGTCATCTGTGTGTTGTATCACCAGATGCTCGTTCATAACGCTAGTGCCGCTGTGGTAGGCCTATTCCACGGAAATTCCTATGTGTACAAGGCACCTCTTTGCTTTGTGAGAGACATTGAAGAAAAACATCTGTTATAATAAACTGAAGCGTTTCAGAAATTAAAAACGTTAATTTCATTGAAATAATTTTTAAAAGACGTGTCGATTTAAAACGAGCCTATTGATATGCACGCATTTTCAGCTGCGACGTCGTCGACGGAATTTCAAAATGCCTGATCGTCACGTGATTAATGTAGACTTCAAATAGTTCCAGGAAGCCCTTGCCATTTGAATGCATTAAATATAGTGAGATTGAACTGCGATTTTTGGTGATCAATACACGCATGGTAAGTGGAAAACTTGTATGCAAAGTCCCATAGCAGTGGTGATGAAGTCGTACAAATAAAACAAAACATAACTGCATCATACTATTAGGCTGTAAATTGGAACAAAAAAACGAACAGGCATATAAATATGAGTATGGATATAACATGGATTACAGAATGGTTAATTGACAAAAGTTCAGCAGTCTTACGGAATATTATTTAGCACTATACAACATAGAATATTATCACTATGATATTATAAAAAGCTCGCCAAATACCTATGATATAATCATTACAATGTAATCATTTTAATATAATCAACACATTGTAATTAACTGAGTATGTATTTGCACCTTGTGTTAACCTCATAGGTTCTGTTAGCTACTTTGTTAGCCCTGAGTATATGAATATCCACCTTTATTAGTGTATACCTTATTTCTATATTGAAGGACAAATATATTACCAACCCTCTAGTTAGACAATGTGCAACAGGCTGAAGCTGCCAAGGTTCACTACTGAAGGAAGGGATTCGCCTGAGTTCACGGCTGAGTATCTTCAAAAAACCAAGCGGAGATGGTCGCGTAACAATTATGATTGGCCGAGGGATCAAACAGTAATAGAAATGGTTGACAAACTTATCACCTTGGGGTGTGGATCAAGGGAGAAAACAGTGATTGTGAATGGTTGAAGGAATGATGATGCTCAAGTGACGAGATATTGTTAAATGATAAGAATTTATATAAAATTAGTGTAAAACAGTATTGGACACACTTGCAAGTGTCCGGCCCTTGGTTGTAACCTCATTGTTGCAATAAAGACTGAATTTGGTTCTACACCAGCAGCTATTGACTTCTGATTTGGCGGGGAAGGGAAAAACCACAACAGTCTGACTGAAGAAACTTTCCCAGAGCCTCCTGGTTTGGGCTCTCATAATGCAGTACTGTCTGCCTAATGGTAGCATTTTGGATAGTGTGTGGCTACTACTGTAATTTCACACTTATAAGTTGTTATTACAGACATGAAAACATTTACATTCACGAATTATGAACTTTCTCCTTTCTGTAAACCGCACTTGTAGTGACAGCAGACATTTTTGGATGAACAGGAAGAGGAAATTGTCCAGGCCCCACCTTCAGATATATCTCTCAGTTGAAAGCTAGGATTGTCTTCTAAAATTAACATTTATCTTCTATATTAACAGCTTTATAATCTTTATTGGCTGAATGGTACAGCTAAAAAGAAGGGTCTTCTAAATGGAAGGAACATGAATTGCTAGATCACCGGAGGATATTTTAATGATTTCGTGAAAAGAAACAATTATATATTTATGATCCAATTGCACAACAGGACTGAGTGATGAGTTTGTAATGAATGGTGTTGGTACTGAAATGGATTCCCGTGAAAGTAAGCATGTGTGAGCTGGGTAGCTCATTTTGTCACACCTGTTGCAAATTTTCCCATAAACTTTGGAATGACCTGAGGATGGATTTGTAAACATGGACCCCCAGTGTCTTGCAGATGTGGAAACGATAACAGGGATTCAGTCCCTTAAATTAACAGGGAGTTCACTAAGATGACCATTCCATTTTCCATTTTGTTCCAAAACTGAGGCTCTGAACATCATTACTTCAGAGAATAGACAGCTACTCTGAGAATTAGAGGGGGTGGTCACTTGCAAGGAGAAATGCTGGAATTTTTCAGTATTATAGACTGACATTGAAATCAAGCAATGTTTCTTGTCTGTTTGTTTAGTACTCTGTAGATTATGCCAGGTTTGAGCATATGCAGAAGTATATTTTTAATAATAAAGGCTGTAGTATCAAAAAACAGCATTAGCTAAATAAGCCAAAATAAAAATGTGGTAGTTTATCGATTTTGTTCCTAATTTTAACAAAGTAGTTGATCTCTAACTGTGTTTAAATAAGTTTATGTTGATAGTAGGGCTGCCCCCTGAAAGCTGACGATTCAAATACTGAGTCTTAGACCCGTAAGTTGACTGATTCTTAATATGAAGATTGACTTAATTGACCATTGGGTGCTGGGTGAGTGAGTGAGTGAGTGAGTGAGTATGTATGTATGTATGTATGTATGTATGTATGTATCTATCTATCTATCTATCTATCTATCTATCTATCTATCTATCTGATATTTGTTTTTAAATTAAGGATTATATCCCTTCTTTGTTACAGTACCTAAATAGCCAATGAGTTTACAACTTCTGACAATAGCATGTAATTGAACCAGATTTTCCTTTTCTCATTGACACTCAATATAGTTGACTGCCTAGAACAAGAGTTTCAGTCTGAGGAACAATACAGTTAAACCATTTATGATCCATTTAAGTATGGGGCAGTGGAAGACAAGTCAGAGTATCCGTTTTTGTGTACTTATCCTCACAATACTTTAAGCATTTATATGGATACAGTAAAACATGGTCTACTGAAGACAACTGCATGATGAGTACAATGAGATGAGAAGACAATAGCAAGAACCTCCTCAGTACTGAAGCTTATGTTTTTGAGGAAGAATAGTAGAATTAATAATAGTTATAATATTTGAAGAATGCTTTCAAATGACTTTCAAACTTTGGCATATGCTGTGCACCTAGGTTTAACAGAGCTTGTCTTAGAGCTTGTTTTTTAAAGAAGAATGCTACGATAATGTTGTAATGTCTGGCAGACCGAGGAATCACAGCGGCAGTGAGAAACAAGGAGGCTTCTTTTAAAAGGGAAAAGAATGCCCTTTTATTATGCCTTAAAAGGACTAACGCAGGCACCAAACAACCACTGAACCACACATAATGTGGAAACACAAGGAGGTCTGATGCCGAACTGTAAGGCACACGCACGGTGAGTAATTTATACAATGGCTAAAGACTTGTGAGGATCGGACAGGGTTCACATATGACACAGGCAAGGACTCGTGACGATATGGAATATAACAAATATTTACAATTACACAAACAAGGGCTATTTACACATCCGCGGTGCATGCTGGGAGATGCCAAATGGATTCGCTATGCAGAGCCATTTCACTGGATCTATAATACCTTCAGCCTTCTACTGGAGAATGGTGATCATTATGCTTAATTTTGTACATGGCATTTGGTATGATGATGAATAGACAGTACTCAAACACAGGTTGAACTGATTGGAGATATGACTAAATACTCCATGTGCTAAGCTATCGATAGCACCTCTGTCACATGCAAAAACAGATGTACAAAGACCCTAAACAGGATTTCAATGTGATGATCTTTTCTGCAGTGCAATATCAGCACCATTGTTTCCTCTATTTACAATCTATTTGTGAAACACAGATGTTCTATATTTATCTCCATCTTGCTGTTTGTATGTCAGATGAAAAAAGGCACTCTCTCTTTTTAAGTACACAGGTGCTAAAGGGACCGATCACCAGCCTACAACAACACCGAAGGATGAACAAAACAGCAGAACAGCACTCCAAAAACCAGGAAGAAAAAAAAAGCTTCTTTCCATTTTCCCAGAAAAATTAATGAACTAATAAGAAACAGTACCTTAGACAGCTTTAACAGCTGAAAATAATGCTTGGGGTAGTAACCTCTGAGCCTTTGTACATTAGAATGGCATGTACAGCATCTCATATGATATGATGTATGCGTGATGCAGGTTTCCAGCAGGTGGCGCACTGTGGCCTTCATATAGGGAACATTCTGAGTCATCCGCTGGCACAGTAGGCAGTGCATGCAGTGTGGTGCTACCCGACTGTGCTGGGAAAACGCTAGAACCACACAGTCTCATGTGGTACCACCAGCAGTCTGTGCATATTGTTTACATACTACTTATACACTTCTGCTCACAGTAGAGAACACGAGTAACTTACCACCATTTAGTACGAATACAGTGTCGTCTATGACCAATATATATATATATATATATATATATATATATATATATATATATATATATATATATATATATATATATATATATATATATATATATATAAACTGAAGCTGAGGTACAAAGCCTACCTAAGCTCAAAATAAATAAATCGCAGGTACCTGATGACATCTTACCTATCGATTTAAATGAAGATACATTTATTTGGTTTTAATTAACCAGTGTTGCCTGCTAGTCTTTCATCCACAACGTCTCACACGAAGGTATTCATAGGAATTTCACAGGGAATTGCATTATAGAAAGCTCATTTCATTACATATCTGACATGTTATTTGTATGTGTATGTGTGTTTGTATGTGTGTAACACTGGTTAGCACTGTTGCCTTACACCTTTGGGACCAGGGTTTTACCCTCAAAGTCCTATTAATACAAGAAAAGAATCAGAAACTTTGCCTCCTAAATAAAACAAAGAAAATAAAAACAAACAAATAGATGGATGAGTAAAGTTATTCCAGGTTTATGACCGACTAACAGGCAATCAATGAGTCTAATAAAATAGTGATTTGGATACAGATAAGAATAAAAGATCTGAAGGGCTCACATCCTGCTCTCTTACCCACAGGCTTGTGGCATTGATGAGCAGCTCCCCCTAGCTGTAAAGCAGTGCACTGACCGCATGGTAGCTCGTTGGATCTGGCCAGCTCTGCAGTTTAACCAAGAGGCAATCTAAACAAAGCTGATGACAGGGCAGCAGACAAAAAAGAACTGCTCTTTTCGAAGACCTCGCAGTGATTACACAAGAAGATTGTCTTTCATAGCAAAAAAGCTGGCAGCCACTTGTGACGGGAATGCAGTGATCTCAAATACTGAGCATACCTTCAAATTATTAGGCACCAGCTATGTTACTATGATTACGTTCTTTATTGTGCGGCATGCACAGGACCTGTGAAACCACCTCAATAAAGAAATGCAAATCTGAACACACAGAGCTAAACAGTACGCCAAATCTTTTCTGATGCAATAACCAAATTTTGTAATTTTTCTGGTTTGTTTTCGATCTTTAGGGGGATACAACCTGAAGTGAAAAACAACTTACTATTTCTGGGCAAAGATATATTTTTGGAATGAGAGTTCTGCATTATATCCATCCTGGTCAAATGACTCCTTTCTCAGTGGCAGTGTATCACAAGCGTCCAATGACGTGCAAGTCTGTCTTGTAAATAGTTTTAACCCTTTGAGGTGCAACGAGTGGAACAGATAGAGGCTGAAGAGTAGAAGAACCCAGAATTACTTCATAAGGGAAACAAACACAGTGTTCATTGACACAGTAACATGACCTTCAGCTCTGGAAAGGTGCTATGTAAATGAAAGATTATTATTATGATGATGATGATGATGATTGATTATTATTATTATTATTATATGAATGGTGCTTTTACAAGAGTTTGGAACAGGCTTTAGAGAAAACTAGAGGTGTGGCCACTGTCTCTGACACCAACCAGATCTTGAGAAAATTTTATGTACATTGTAGATACAGTGCTGTGGGCACATCAGATACTTCAATAGCTTAAAAAATATGACTGACAGTAACTACCTGTTTTGAAAAAAGGGTTCTGCCTTTTTTACTTCCAACAATGAGAAATGTGAAAGCAGTGTGCTTACTGATGATAATACCAGAATTGTCAACAACACTTACACAGCAAGAGGTCTGACTGATTGACTGAGGTCCACGACAAACAGTGACAAGCTCCCCCTGCCAACAATCACTCAACCTAGACTGCATGATGACGTGTTCCCAGGTCTCCTGATGAAAGGCTTACAGTACCACTCAAAAGTCTGAATATTCCTCTTTGAAACCAGGATTTTTATAATTATCTATACAGAGAAGCTAGATATTTAAGGAGTGAATGTCGATCTTACAAATTGCGGAATCAATATTTTAAATATTGTGGTCCAATATCCATGTATTTAGATGGATTGACAGATAGAATAGATAGGGTTGTACAAAAATAACAGATTACATACTAATCAAATGTTTGGACACACCTATCTATATTATTTGTATTATTGTCTAATAATTATAAAGACCTCACAATTATAAAATAACATGAAATTATGCACTGACCAAAAAAAGTAAACAAAAAATTTTATTCATGGTGGTGGGGCAGCTCTGTGGTTTTGGATTCAGAAGGTTGCTTGTTCAAGTCCCTGGCATGGGAGAGTGTTGCCACCATTGGGCCCTTGAGCAGGGCCCTAACCCCAATAGCTCCAGGGACTGCCTGACTCTCTCCTCTACTCCAGTTCCATGAGGTGGCCTCCTGGGATGCTTATCCCACTGTCCTGGTCGAGCTCCCACACATATTCTGAGCACTCATTGGCTGCTTTTCCTTCACTCCTCCAAAACCATTTCTACTCTGCTCCACATGTCAGGTGGCCAGGTCATGTGATGCAACATTATCACTTTCCTTTGTATATGGCTTGGTGTGTCGAAACTTTTGATGTTTACGGCATATAGTTCCTTTCAATAGTGCCTATTAAACTAAAACCCCACCCACCACCTATCTTCGACATGCCCCATCCTTCAGATATTCTGCACAGGACTGTCTCCCATTCACACTCGAGAAAAGCCGCTCATGCTATTTCCTGCCCATTTAAAATGCACCAATACAGTTTAGCTCAATCTCGATTGTCCTGTTACGCATACAAGCAGCACAGTCCTCCCAGATGAATTAACTCTATAATTATCCCACTGGGACAGGACATTAGAGACAGTCCATTTCAAATGGTTTCAGTAATCACTAAGGACTGGACTAAGTGTAGTTCAGCTCAGAATGCATTCATCCCCTTGGGATTTGCCCTGTATTGCTCATTTTAGGTTTATCGGAACATAACCCCATCGTAACCTGGGGAGCATCTGTACTTGAAGGAAACCTCACAGTCAGCTGTCCATCAGATCAGCACATTTCTCCATAAAGTGAGCTGAGAGGCAGCGTTGAGAGCTTGAGGAAACTCTGGACTGAACTTCAGCATGTGTCAGTGATTGATGGTCTGTTGTGTCGGCCCATTACCTCTTCTCTCACTGGAGGCTGACTTATTCAAATTGTTGTCCCCACTGCTGTCATACCAAACATCCTGTTTTGGTTACACGGCGGTCTGGCCGTTGGCTATATCTCATCGGAGCTTGTCAAATATGCCGTTCTCCTGTGTCAGTGCATCGCATCGCGCATCACTGGGGGACTGACTAACACCCCACCCCTTTGAGAGAGTGGCTGAGGAGTGTATGTGCCGGGATACATTCCCATTTACACCACTGACAAAAGAGGGCTCGGAATCCTTGTGCAGCCGCTTTATAGATGGTATTACATGCCAGGGAGAAAACATTTCTCTGATACACATTTTCAAAAGCTATATAACAAGATAAAGTATATGCTCAACTATCTTTTAGGTGATGGATATTCTTCTACAAAAACATTTGACTTCACTCCGCTAATTCAGGGTCAAGAAGAACAGGCAGGACATAGAGTCCAAAAAAATGAAACCTCCCATCAGTTACAGTATATGAAATTAGGGGAAAGTGGATGGCACAGGGGCATAGAAACTAAGATAGAATAGAAGGCATAAACAAGAGAGATGCTGCGAGACTTACCCAAGAGCTACAGTGGTAGGAGAACATTAGTGTCACGGAAAAGCCACTTTCTTGGTGGCAAAGGATTCAGACAGGCTTCCCCCTCCCTGCAGAGTTTGCCAAGCATTGTCTCTGCATTGCCGTATCAAACTCTGCTTCTCAGTCAGTTTTTAATACTTTTGGCCTCTTCTGTAGCCCAAGGCTTTGCCACATCTCAAGTGAAAATTGACATCCCAGGCAACATTTGAGCTTTTTTTTTCAGAAAGTCTTTGTGGGGAATAATTCCCATTTTCGAATTCAATTTCCCCTTTGTGTCTTATCAGATAGGCTTGCATGATTCCATATTGCACTGTTGTGCTTATGATAAAATACCAACATAAAACAACCTGTATGGGTTAAATACGTATCCATAAATATAACTAATGGAAATTTCATCTTCAGAGGGTTCCTAATGGCAGTTGCCTAATCCTTTGCCTTATGGTAAGTCCTCCCCTATATTTCAAGGTCATATATAAGAAAAGGTAAACACATGTACTCGTTATGTGAGGTAAATACTAGCGCAGTTTGAGCCCTGTATTTAAATAAAATTACGTACCTGTCCGGCAACCCTATAAACGCCACGCGAATGTGACCCTGCCTATATGCTTTCGCCGGTCTGCCAATTCGCACGCTAGAGGGCTCCCATACATAACCCAGTGGGGGCGTTGTCGTCCAGATCCTCCCAAATGGGTCCGTGGCTTGTACGAGGCACCTGGCCGGGTTAAGCATTTTAAATGATTTAAACAGATTTGACACCATTATACATGCATTAGTTGGTATTTCACTGGAGGCGGCATGGTGCTGCAGTAGTTAGCACTGTTGCCTCACACCTCTGGGACCTGGGTTCGAGTCTGTGCGGAGTTGGCATGTTCTCCCCATGTCGTCGTGGGGTTTCCCCCCACAGTCCAAAAACATGCTGAGGCTAATTGGACTTGCTAAAATTGCCCTTAGGAATGCATGTGAGAGTGAATGGTGTGTGAGTGTGCCCTGCGATGGGCTGGCCCCCCATCCTGGGTTGTTCCCTGCCTCGTGCCCATTGCTTCCGGGATAGGCTCCGGACCCCCCGCGACCCAGTAGGATAAGCAGTTTGGAAAATGGATGGATGGATGGTGTTTCACCAGAGAAGAAGTAACCTTCAGGTGCCTGCATATGATCAGTAACTAAAAGAACGGAACCTTACCCCAATCCAGTCATTATGAAACGTCCCACAAGAGCAGCCTGTCATTGATGAGGGCAGTATTGATATTATGTTTCTAACAGGATCAAAATGCTCAATATGTGTTTAACTGCTGATGATGATTGTTCAAATGAATATTATTTTCCAGTGACAGAACTGGATTTATACAAGTGGTCTTCATGTGTTTTGTGCCACAGTTGGCACTTCAATAAAGAAACATAATTACGTTGAGTAAACATTGTTAAGAAGGACTACAAACATGCTAATAGCAAAGCAGCTAGGTTCATTGATCTGGCAGTTCATGCATTGCTAAATATATATCTACAATAAACCACAGTTCTACTCGTTTCCTCTGCTTACTGATCACACACTCTCTTTACATAGTATCCATGGAAATCACACGACAAATTAGATAATTTTGCGTGTATCTATCTATCTATCTATCTATCTATCTATCTATCTATCTATCTATCTATCTATCTATCTATCTATACACACACACACACACACACACACACACACACACACACACACACACATACACACACACACACACACACAAACAGAGTACTGTGTAAAAGGCTTAGGCAGTCCAAAGAAATGTTTAAAGCTGTTTATCTGGGTAGCAAGTGTACTTTGGCTTAGAACAAAAAACACAATCTAACATTAGAACATGCGCAAATTAAGAGTGACACAATAAACAACTAGCAAGAATTTCTTCTGTTTTCTAGAAAGTTACTGATATCTAGTTGGATGGTTAGATGAACACCGCTTCAGTTCCCAAACTTCTCCTCAGGGGCACCTCAGCCGTTCCACGATTTTGTTAAATTTCACCAACAGCTCAATTAAATAATTAAATATTTTGGTTTAAAAAGTCAGTGACAGATTGACTAGCTGTATGAGGTGTGCTAGTGGCCAAGTCAAACAATACATGGCTGCACTGGACGGTCGCTGTAAATACTAGGATGATTTCAGCAGAGGTTCTGAAATGGCTGAGCTGACACACTTTGACAGGCATAATATCATAGTTTTACACCAACATAAGGATAATCTGAACATCATTTTCTTTGCCTGCCTAAGACTTTTGCACAGTACTATATATATACACACACACACACACACACACATATATATATATATATATATATATATATGTATATATATATATATATATATATATATATCCAGCACTCCATTCATACTCCAGCTGCACAGTGTCATACCTGTATTCTATAAAACAACAGAACTACCACAATGCAGCTTGAATTAATTCCAGGAAAAATATTTTCATTATATGTTCTTATGGCCTTATATAAGTCATATATTACTTCTATAATAACATTTCACATTTTGTGCTTTTATACGGAAAGACGCGTACATGGAACGTGTGACTATAGTAGTACAGCTTCAATACATGCCACCTTATAAATTATCTGTATATCTAACATATCAACCCAATTAAGATCCTACTTGAACCTAAACATTAGTAGATCCCTAATTACTAAGCAGTTCTCTTAATTAATTAATTAATACATCTAAAAGATCATTTTGAATGCATAGTAAGAGGGTTCTATAGTTATCATTTAATTTATCATTAATCATGAAATATATTCTTTGATATTATCAAGAGAAGCAGTCAAAGTAACGTGCTATCCATCTTAACGGAACTGGTGGAACACCAGGTCATTTTGTTTCCTTGCTCGGAATCAACATCTGTTGTCCTCATTTGAGTCCCTACAGGTCTGTGCTTTTGCTAGATAAAGCCTGTAAACCCTTTTGTGGCTTCAAGCAGGAGACCGATTGCACAAACATTAGAGGAGGTTTGCGCCTGTTTAAAAGTGCCATGAATGATATTGTGTATGAAGCAGGAGATGTATAAGACATAAGAAATTAGACTCACAACTAGTACAACTAATGAGTTTGAACAGTTGCAACCAAACTTTTACAGTAATTTGGCCTATAGCATGTCTTTGGACCCCATGGATAGAGTGCTCTGAAGTCAACATCTGCATGTATGACCTTCTCTGAAGATTTTTCATTATGAAAAGTACTATTCTAAAATATTTAAAATATATTTTTGAGTGTATTTTTTTGTGAAAATTAGAAAAAAATAGTTTTCTTGAATGCTGCCCTTCATTCAAGTATATAATTCTGAAACCTGACTTTTTAAAAATACTCTAAAAATGCTACGGAAATTATTACATAAAATGTAGATAGAAATGAATTTAAAAAAAAATACGGATAGTTCTAATGTAATCAAACTCCTACATTTTGGGATGGTTTCTAACCCCATAAGTGTAAATACCAAAGCAAATCGTGCTAAAAGTAAGGGCAAACAAGTAAGGTAAACAAAGGGGACTACGAGCGCTTACTTTATGTTGTACTGTATCTGTAGTCTTGTGTGTTGCTGCCATCGTGTGGTTATGATTATGAACATCAAGCTTGCCACGATCTGCATTTCTGAATTGAGTGGACCTCGTATACTATTCTGCACATAACGCTAATATTAAAAACACAACCACGCCAATAAATCCAAAGAATGGAATTAACATGAGAAGAAAACGTTCACGTTTAGTTTGAGTTCGAGTTAGTTTGAGCTTCGACTCGCACAACCAACTGTCGTAAATAGATTAGTACACGGATGAACTGGGAAACTTTTCCCAGCCATTTCAAGCCTAGGTACAGACCAGTCTCTCCTGTGGGATGGGCATCGATACAGGGCGAAAGATCAAAGATTTCCGGTTGACTTTATTTCCCCCGCATTTTACAGTGTAGATAGGTTTAAAGAAACTTTTCTTTTCTTTGGTTTTCATAGGCTTTTGTTTAAATGCATCTTCCTTTTTCTGTTATTGTTTTGTGCGCCAACGAGAACGGGAGGCACCCGTGGGGCTAAACCCGAAAGACCCCCCCCCCCCTTCCTCCTCAAGCCAAAAAGCTTCAGGAATGAAGACAAGACACATGAAGTCAACTCCATAGGCAGGACGCTGTGGAAAAAAGAAAAAAGAACTATATTACAAAACCAGAAGAGAAGAAGGACCGACGATTTATGGAAAGAAAATGTTAGGATTGTTATAATTTCTCTGACATTTATCAATAAGGAGTGGAAACAATAAGTGGAAACGAACTGAAAACAGCTGGTAGCTGTAAGATCAGACATAATCAAAATGTTACATATAATACTTTTAGTTACAGTGTTGCACCTCAGAAATAGTGAGAGCTTCCCAAACAGCAGACTTGACAGCAGTGATGAAGATGGTGACTCCGTTTATTACCACACCGCGGAAGCTGAACCCTACGGCAGGAATGGGACGGAGTGTGAGCAGTGTGTGCCGGATCAGTGCCCGGCAGCTGCGGGCTGCAGAGCCGGGCTGGTTCTGGATAGATGCGGCTGCTGTTACGAGTGCGGCAACTCGGAAGGGCAGCTGTGTGACCTGGATAACATCAACGTCTTTTACGGTCTCTGTGGATCCGACCTGCAGTGTAAAATCGACATGTCGGATCTGAGACACGGGGAAGTTCTTGAGCCGCAGTGTGTGTGTGTGTTTCAGGAGGCAGTGTGTGCTTCGGACGGTAGGACCTTTTTAAGTCTTTGTCAGTTTAAAGATGCCGCTTATTCACAGCCAGGACTGCGCGTCCACAACGGCGGGCCATGTCAAACAGGTATACATTTTGTCTCCTTAAATAAATAGCAAAGTTACTGTAGTAAAATGAGCCGAGAAATTCACAGCGCTGCTTCAAGTAGACTCTTCAGATTAATGCTATCATATAAAATACTACAGTGCTTTAGAGTGTAGTCGTTTCTGTCTACAATACTGCAGTTGTTTTGCAGCCTGTTCCACCACACCAATAATTACTGACTACTTATAATACAAAACACAATATATATATTACATAATATCGCAACCTACGCTGATTTTCTGATAAACCTTGTGGTATATAACGTTTGTGATACAGTTTTTTTTTGTTATATGTCGATGATTCCTTTTTCTCTGGGGAAGTTCCCCTTATCAAGGTGCCTCCACACAACCGCGTCAACGTGAGCGGCAGCACCGTGGTCTTCCTCTGCGAGGTGTTCGCCTTCCCCATGGCCTTGATAGAGTGGCGGAAAGAGGGCAGCAACCTCATTCTACCAGGGGATGACCCTCACATCTCTGTACAGGTACAGATCACTGGCGGAAACCTAGCTGAAGGCCAAGTGGAAGAGCATTTAAAATATACCTGGGAACTTTAATAAGTTCTTTGTGTTTATAATTACATTGTTTAATACTATTATAAATTGTAATGTTGGAAAGCATTTAATCTACATAAAAGTGCACATGAAAATTATAGACCGGATACCTGCAATGCAGGAAGCCGAATAGCAGAAAAACAAATTAAGTGAGTGCCATTCATGTTTTTGATTCTCTGAAGCCCTGCATAAGAAAGCAATATGGTAACGATTAGCGACATAATTCGCTACACACAAGCTTGTCGAATCAGTGACAGTGTATATGTTGTGGAATGTATGGTAATAAACTGCTTTTCCTGGTCATGTTGGTCAGTCACGCGGAGGCCCAATGAAATACGAGCTGTCTAGCTGGCTACAAATCGAGGGTGTCGTCCCAGGGGATGCAGGCATGTATCACTGTGTGGCCCACAACCAGCTGGGCAACGTCTCTGCGTCCGCAGTGCTGGGAGTTCTGAGACCAGGTATGAAGGACTGGGACCATGTGTGAAGGTTGCCCTGCATTTTTCATTACCGTCACACGCAATGTTTATGCAGAAGAGCGAAAGTCAGCTTGTATGCACATGATGCAGTATAATCTGCTGTTGCTTACAGAGTGCATAATTAGTAGCTTATGGTTGAAGATGGTTAGATGGATGGATGGATGAAAAATATACTGGACTTCACATGTAATTGCTTCTTGTTTGGATATTATACTATAAAATATCAAACTTTGAAATAAAAATTGCATAAGAATGATTACTAATATTAGTAATATTTTTTCTTATTGTTGTTATGGTTTCCAGAGGAGGTGTCTGCGTTTTCCTCAGAAGACATGCCAGCATCGTTTGCTTATGATCCACAGGGCGACTTTGACGAAGACTATTACTAATACTGTCATCTGACCGCATATGGCGCAGTCCTGCCCGATGCAAGCCGAAGCTGCTGAAGTCTGCGCTACAGACTGTGCTTGCGGTCAGCACCACTTCCCGAGGTTCCCCTCTGTGAACGGGACCTTAACAGCTGCTGCAAATGGGCTTCCATGGCATTGGCCTGATTCAGGAATAAAGCAAACGGAGAGGAGCTTTGTTGACACAGGCTACTGGCATGACTGGCTTTATTGCCCAAAGAAGCTGAAGAAGGCCACAATTTAAGATATCATATGCATTGCCAATGTGTGTTATTTTAAACAAAAGAAGATGCAGATGGGTGTTTTAAAGATATGTCCTATTTCCTCTGGGATTATATACATACATTGCAAAAAAGCTTTTGATTTTTGAGCATGTAATACATTATCTAAATTATCTAAATAACCTATTGTCAGAAAGCTATCCTGACAATGCCCTTTATGATATCCCAGACGTGTCACTGGAATATGTTATGAACGTCTTACTGTGTCCTTTTCTAATTATTATTTAGCTTAGTTTTTTTGTTTCCATATATGGTATCTCTTTAATCCGTGGACCACATGTGTCAGCAAGCCAAGCTCATATAGTGAAGTCTAGTCTGCAGATGGTTTTAATGTTTGGCAACACTCAAGAATCCAGCAATGAATGGTGTCCTCATCATATGACAGGGAAGTTGTTAATCATGATTGCAGGTGACATGTTGCTAAGTCACGGATTCCCTAACTAACCAACAACCTCAGCAACCCTTCCCCCCCCCTTGCATGAACTCACTCTGCTTTTTAAAACACCCTCCCACCTGGAGTCTGTTTTCTCTTCTGTGTTCCTCTGCCAACATACTGCTCCCGTTTATATATTTTTATGAAAAGATCAAGAATCCCTTGAATGTGACATTTTCCAGCCCTACAGTAGAGTTCACTCATTAATCTAATGCATATTTTTTTCCCCTTAAAACTCCTACGTGAAGTTTGGTTTTTGTTTTGTTTAGGCAATTTAGATGCTTGTACACATAATTGGCACAATCTAGATTCTACTGTTGTTTCTGGTATTATTGTATTTCTATGCGTGAAAATACATTTAAATAAAGTCGTCTTATGATCACATGTCCATTAAATTCCACTAAAACTACTGTTTTTCAAGTTAAAAATCTTTCATTTAACACAAAAGCCACTGACTATGTCAAATGAGTTAGTATAATATAACTTCCATAAACTTTCATTCCAAGAAAAAGAAACTGATTGAATGTGAAATGTAAGACTATCAACCACAAGGAGGTTTTTTTGGAGGAGTTTTAGTGCTAGAAACCCCCAAGCAACGCAAACTGCTAAAGTAATTAGAATCAAACAAGTATAAACCAGCCCTGCCAAATCAGCTGTCTTCAGGGAACGGGCTCACAAGCAGAGAAAACAGAGAGTCTTACACTCTCTCCATACTGCTTTCTGCTTGTTCATTCCTTGGCTTTGTGAGGTGCCTTCAAAATGGGCTCCCAGGAAGACTGGAATGGTACTCTAGGTGAATTTCTGGGAACATCATCCCTTAGTTCAACAGAAGTTACATGTTACCTTTTACAGCTGGCAGAATCCTGTGAAAAAGAGGGTCTTCTACAGCTTCACGATCTGCTGTTTCGTGAGCACGCCTCATATCACGCACAAGGAAAAGACATTACTGTTAGAAAAAGGAAAGCAAAACAGTTTGTGGTCGGCAGGTCTGCAGCACTGACAACACAGATGGACCTGAAGTGGAAAGCATAACATTGCTTGAGAAGTCTTCAGTGTGTGAAAATTAGAAACCCCAGTATGTCGTACTTGCAGACTGTGTCTTTAAAACTGCTTGTGAATTTTCACTCATTATGCTCGAATTGTAACAGAAAAGGTCAACATGAGAAAACCACACGTTGAAGCATTCAGAAATATGTTGTTGGACATTTCCAACTTTAATCTCATCAAATATATTTCAAAATTTTATTTATCAGATCTATTAATCTGTTTCTTAAGGGGACATAGACTCATCGATGATTCAGCTAACTGAATTTCTATGGATTTACCTCTGAACTTGGATTAATAAAGTTGTTAAACAAAAACTAGCAAACAGCTGTTAAATAGATCAGACACAATACTTTGGTGTAATGGTACACAGAAGCAACCCTGACCTCTGCTGACCAGTCACTGTAACTGCATGCTTTACTGAATTTATAGACTCATAATTGCGCTTGAAGTGCCTTGACTTCAGTTTCAGATACTATGGAAATTGCATATGGTTATGAATATAATATAGATGCAAAGGGAATATCTCCCTGTGCTGTAGGAACTAAATGTTCCTAAAAGTCAAACTTAAGCAAATCTACTCTTCAAATACGCAGCACATACGGAAATTTCCACTGTAGGGGATTGATGGTTAGAGGCCTACTTTTACGCCAAGTAAGTGAGGCCCACAGAGTACATGCAACAGATGGATTTAGTCAAATAGCCTTCACTTTCAATACTGGCAGTTAAAATTGTTTTAAACTATTCAAAAAAGGAGGAAAGACTGAGAACACTTTCGCTTTTGAAAAAGAAATGTTAATAGTTCCCTTACCACCCCTCCCCCCCACCCCAGCTTTTTACTAGAGAGAGAGGAAGAGCAGCATATCTGTGATGTTTGCTTGAGTTGTGCCCTGGGGAAGGCATTGGTAGTTATGTAGGTCCAGCTGTGAGAAGCCACTGGCGGATGCTGCCCCGGGAACCAGCTGTCTCAGGTTTCTCCAGATAAACAGCTACATGAAAATGATAATTCATCAATTCGTTTTTCAGTAACTGTACATTTGGATACTAACCCTAGCAGCACAGTACACACCAGTCCTTCATACTGGAGCATCACTGCAATCTAAACATAGTCCACAGACACACACACACACGCACACACGCACACACACACACACACACACAAACACACGCACATACACACACACACATGCACACACACACACACACACACACACACACACACACACACACACATGCACTCGCAGTTCATTTAAACCGCATGTCTTTAGAATTTTAGAGCAGCCAGAATTCCTGTGCAAGAATAAACACAATTTTTAAAGTATACAGTATGTGACCAACAATGCTGCATTAGTCCATGAGAATAACAACAAAAAGAAACAACCTGCAGGCTTAGTGCTAGTTATTTTCACATTATGAATGGTTTATGAATTAAATCTCAATGATGTAATGATTCAATGGTTGAATGAATGGCGTATCAATTGAAAATAACTTTAACATGTGAGAAAGCACTAAATCCAATACAATCAAGAATACAATCTGCCATTATAATGAATATCCAGCTTAAAACATTGCTGGGAAGTTCTGAGACACATTGCATTAGAGGAGTCAACTGTATCCAAAAGTTCAAAGCATTCAGACGAACTTTACAGTGATATTTCAAAAAGTTCTGATTTTAATGTTTTACTTGTGACACTTAAACAGGCTGACAAGTAATTTACAGCGGTGGCTAAAAGTTTTGAGAGTGACACAAATATTAATTCTCAGAAAGTCTGCTGCCTCAGTTTTTATGATGGCAATTTACATAAACTCCACAAAGTTATGAAGAGTGATCAGATGAATGGCAATTAATTGCATTAGTCCATCTTTGGCATGAAAATGAACTTAATCTCAAAAAACCAATTTCCACTGCATTTCAGCCCTGCCACAAAGGACCCACTGACATTATTTCGGTGATTCTCTCGTTAACACAGGTGAGTGTGTTGATGAGGGCAAAGCTGGAGATCACTCTGTCATGCTGATTGGATGCCTTAAATGGAAGATGGTGCTTGAAATCATTGTTCTTCTTCTCTTAACCATGGTTACCTGCAAGCAAACGTGTGCAGCCATCATTGCGTTACACAGAAAGGGCTTCACAGGCAAGGATATTGCTGCTAGTAAGACTGCACCTAAATCAACCATTTACCAGATCATCAAGAACTTCAAATAGAGAAGTTCAATTGTCATTATGAAGGCTTCAGGATGCACAAGAAAGACCAACAAGCGCCAGGACTGTGTCCTAAAGTTGATTCAGCTGCGGGATCGAGGCATCACCAGTGCAGAGCTCGCTCAGGGATGGCAGCAGGCAGATGTAGGTGCATCAGTGAAGCAAGGACCTTTGGAGGATGGCCTTGTGTCAAGAAGGGCAACAAAGAAGTCACTTCACTCCAACTGCAGAGGCCTGGGTTAAAGTCATTTTCTCTGCTGAATCCCCTTTCAGATTGTTTGGGGCATCTGGAAAAAACAGCCTCACCGTCAGTCCTATGTCATGCCAACAGTAAAGCATGCCGAGACCATTCGTGTGTGAGGTTGCCTCTCAGTCAAGGGAGTGGGTTCACATCTCAATTTTGCTTAAGAACACAGCCATGAATAGAGAATGGTACTAAAACATCCTCGGAGAGTAATTTTTCCCTACCAGCCAAGAACAGTTTGGTGACAAACGATGCCTTTTCCTGGCGCATCATGCCATAAGGCAAAAGTGATGACTAAGTGGCTCAGGAACAAAACATTGACATTTAGGGTCCATGGCCAGGAAACTCCGCAGACCTTAATCCCAGTGAGAACTTGTGGTCAATCCTCAAGAAGCGGGTGGACAAACGAAAACCCACGTATTCTGACAAACTCCAAGCATCGATTATGCAAGTATGTGCTGCCATCAGTCAGGATTTGGCCCAGAAGTTGATTGACAGGATGCCAGGTCTTGGAAAAAGATGGGCCAACACCGCAAATATTGACTCCTTGCATAAACTTAATGTAATTGTCAATAAAAGCCTTTGACACTGATGAAATGCTTGTAATTATACTTCAGTAAACCATAGAAACATCTGACAGAAAGATCTACAAACACTGAAGCCGCAAACTTTGTGAAAACCAATACTTGTGTCATTCTCAAAACTTTTGGGCATGGCTGTACATGTTAAAATAAACCATTTGCACAGATACAACTGGGTGTCCTCTGAGGCACAATGCATTCCAAAATGATCACTGTGAAAGTCGATGTGCATCCAATGTGAAAAAATGCAGAAGGTCCAGAAGGAATTTGCAGTCTATTTTAAGCACATACACTACATGGACAAAAGAACTGGGACGCCTGGCCATTACACCTACAGAACCTTTCATGACGTCCCTTTCTAAATCCATAGGCATCAGTATGGAGCTGGTCCCCCCTTTGCAGCTATAACAGCTGCCACTTTTCTGGGAAGGTTTTCTAGAAGATATTGGAGTGTGTCTGTGGGAACATTTGCCCATTAATCCAGAGGAGCATTTGTGAGGTCAGGCACTGATAATGGATGTGAAGGCTTGTCTTGTAATCTCCATTCTGGTTCATCCCAAAGGTCTTCCATGGGGTTGAGGTCAAGGGTCTATGTGGGCCAGTCAAGTTATTCCACACAAAGTTAGAGGCATTGAATTGTCCAAAATGTCACCCGACCATGTCTTCATGAACCTTGCTTTGTGCACTGGGGCACAGTCATGCTGGAACAGAAAACAACTTTCTCTAAACTGTTCCCACAAAGTTGGACAGAAGTGGCTATGATAGTGAGTTCTTCAGAATGACCCATTCTTTCAGATGTGTTTGTAACCCTGACTGCATGGCTAGGTGCCTGATTTTATACACTGGTGGCAATGGGCCTGGATGAAATTCCTGAATTTAATGACTGAGAGGCGTATTCCAATACTTTTGTCCATATAGTGAACAGGTCAGGTCAGGTCAGTGACACAGAGCTGACCTGATCTGATGGCGATGGTCACTATGCCCTCAGTCTATTCCATCATGTCATGTGGAGCAGGCTTGTTTTACTGGGGGGTTTAACCCACCAGTCTTGGTTTCCATGTCTGACATGACTATGTATGCCTGCTTCTGATCTCACTCTTGTCAGGCTCAGAGATCTGTAGAGTTCTCCCATTTTCCTTCATTGCCCCTCTTCCGGAAGCTTCTCTCAGCTGCATTATGATACAGGTGTGGTTCACAGTTACTTTTATGTGTTTGTAATTGATAATATACTGTGAGTTAAGAATATACTACTACAATATGTTATTTGCTAACACAGTGACACAGTGATTTATGTTTCATAGTGGTATTTATTTCATTGAAAGTATCTCCAGGTCTATCACTTTTAAATTCTATAGAAACATTTTCCATCATTCTTGAGACAAGCAATAATAGTTTTGACCGACTGAGTAAATATTTCAAGATATAGCCCTATTTTATGACTAATTGGGTTCAACGGCTATTGCAAGTGGGAGTCAAACCAGCCAGGGAAGGGGAACGATAAATGAAATGTATTTGCTGATGGAAGCACATCACTCAGTAGTTCTGTTTCCATGGCTGTGGCTTGACTTTCATTCTGGGGTCGGTGTGTGTCTGTGGAATTTGTATGTTTTCGCCACGCTTACATGGCTTCTTTCCAAGTACTCTGGTTTCCACCCACAGTTCAAAAACATGTGGGCCGTATAACACTGGAATTCCCAAAGTCTGCGAAAATTGCTGTACGCTCCAAGTGAGGAGCCCTCCCCCTTACTCCCCCCACAGCAGCCCGCCCCCTCTTCAGTGTTGTTAACACCTTTTATTTTGCAAATGCCAGCCAGAAGTCACATCTTCTTCTCAAGCCTACATTGAAAAGCTTATCTGCGTTGAAAATTTTACACATTAAATAATTGTGTGTTCTAAGGAATCGTATAATACACGTGTTGACATATTGTAAATTGAAGCAGGGTGGAATCTGCAGATATGGCAGATATTGCAGTTTTATTGATCTGAAAATATTTGGTATAGTAAATACTATTGGCCTATATAATTTTTTTTTTCAGTTGTACAAGTTCATGCTAAAAGACAAATTATTCATGTGTGCTATTGTGCCTGATGCCTGACATGACACAAACGTGACCTGTACATACTCTTCCATCACTCATTTCCCATTTTTTCCCATTAAAACTATACTTTTACAGTTGTACATTCTTAAGTAGTCTTTGTTTGCAGTTAAATCCTGTTTTGGAACTAGGCAACAATTCACATCCTCTATATGTAACTGCTTTTCCAATTCAGGGCCCAAGGGGGTCCCAAGCCGATGGGGCACAAAAAAGAATGGTTCATTCAGCCATACTGGCAACTCCAATTCACCACAGCATATTTCTGGGCTGTGGGGGGGGGGGGGGGGGGATAGAGTACCCAGAGGAATCCCCACAACAACATGGGGGAGGGACATGCAAACTCCACACACATGTAACCCCAGGTAGAGGCTTGAACCCTGATCCCAGAATTGTGATGTGACAGTGCAAACCAATGCACCACTACATCACCCTAGACAAGCAACTTAATTTGGGATAATAAAAGTTGTCTGATTCTGTAAACCTGACCCACCAAACATATCAGTGAAGGCCCAAGGGATTCAAAGCTGCCTTCGTTATCTCAGTAAATCGTCCTGCCTAGTAATCATGCAAATCAAAAGACAGATATTCAGCATCTGAAACCTAACACACTCTCAGCCTGCATTAAAACATTTTCGTTGCTTCTCTAAACCTGGCCAAGGAAATACAAGGGAAGTAGTTGTGGGTGTAATAAAAAATGATTAGAACTGGAAATCTGGTCCAAGCATCTACAATTTACAGGCACTGAGTTAAAACTCCCAATCTGACACTAATGTAGAAGGAAACTCACCAGGAATCCATCGCAAATTGACTCACCATTCAAATCACCGTTACTGAAAATTACTGTAATATTTTTTTCAAGATCATACAATCAACCTCAGTTTACCTGAAGTCTCAGATGGATTATACTGCATAATAAATATGGTGACATTTTGAATATATTTTAACAGTAGGACACTTCAATGCATTGATCTAAATCACACCCAATCTGAGATCAAATTGTATGAGATGGTTACATATTTAACTGCATCTGTATTGCATCCTAGAAAACACTACGGACAGAACGATAAACAAAAATAAGAGAACTGCCATAGTGAGTACAGACATAAATACTTGACTTTTAGTCGGTGAAAATGCAATACGTTTAGGCTGTTGGTGTCCAATGAATTACAACAACATAATAAAAAGTACATGCAAACTTGGGGACATATTTAAGTTTCCACAGGCAATAATATTGTGCACGGAGTCACTGGTGCTGCTCTTACTGTTGACAAAACGTAGTGACAAAATACAGACCAAATATCAAAAAGAATTGCTTAAAATATGCTAGCCGTACTTTTGAATAGCCTGGGGGCAACGACTTCCCTGCCGGACTTTACCTAATCTCTTCAACATGTTCTCGTTCAGGAAAGGAGAAATAAATACGAGCAAGATTCAAACGGATAATACCACTTGGACACCGGGTTTGTTTGTTTTTTTTTTTTATTTGCAATTTTCCTTCGCAAAATAATGAGTCTCTATTCAGTGGTACTAATTAAGTCAAAGACAATGAGGAAATATCTAAGCAATATTATACTTTCCCACCCTCTGGTCAATGTGTTAACCTGAAAAAAAATAATCTATAATTAACATTGTAACTGTGCTAAGGGAGGCACCTTTGGGACCATATGGTAGTGTTAGATGACATGCAGTAGCGCTGCTCTGACTCATGGGGGCACTGTGGAGTGGAGCACAGAGTCCTGAAGCTAGCAGATGCTTTGTCACAGGCGGCTCTGGAGCCTATGCTCTCGGTCCTCTTCCAATATACTTTCAGGATATTAACACAAGTCACCAGTGTTAGAAACCTACCTTGTTTTATGATCTGACAGGTCGTCACACAGGGTGAAGTGAGTTTTATTTTTGTAATGCAACGCACGAACAAACCTTAGCAAGTGATCGAACTGGAGCAAAAACAATCGATATAATCTTGCTTTTAGTATATTCAATACCTAAATGTACAAGTGAGTCGAGCAAAGTGTTTTTCAAAGGGAACAATATTTTCAGCAATTTCTCTTGTTCCGTTTCCAAAAGTGAAGAACTCAGGGTAGACTAGCCAAAGACAGAGGAGTGCAGGCGGAAACCACAGTAGCTGCCAACAGGAAGCCCCTAAACCTCTGAGCTGGCGGTACCTCCTCCTGTTTGGAAAGAGGAAATGGCTGCAGAAAAAAGCTCTTACCATGCATTCAACATTGCTACATTACAGGAGCGTCTAGATCAAAAATGAGACTTTCTCTCCATCTGTGAGCACCGCAGTCGGCAGAGGAGATTAACGGACTTTATAAAGTAAATGTAGAGATTTGAACTAAGCTCAACGTAGAGACATAAACCGAACAGCTAGAGACAACGCTGCCTCTTCTGATACTGATGCTGCTAATGGAAAGTTAGAAGAGGAACTATACGGTTGATCCTGACCACAGCACCAGTACAGTGCAAATGAAATCTAAAAATAGTCATCATGTCATCCAAAGAACAAAGACAAATGTGAACTTGAGTTTTTCAAAGGGAAGAAGGTTTTCTGTTTACTAGTAGTTCCCTTTTCAGTTGTCAGCAATGACTAAGTAGAGTTTACGTGCACTTATAATTTGTTTGCTCTAACCAAAGTATAGTCAACCAATTGATTAATTTTAGTATTGTTCTTTAGCATTTACTGATCTTACTAATCATGAAGTTTTATGAACAACGGCAGAAATAATAATTTAGAAATCATTTTGAGGAACTTGAAAAGCCCCTGAAATTCAGCCCTTGTTATATTCTCGTTTTGTATAATGACAAAGTGACAGATACTTTGCAAACAGTTTCGTATCAAAAAAAGATAAAAAAACCCCCCACAAATTCAAAACATTGGAGATGACAAAATATCCCGGCACTGCAAAGCATTATGTACTACAACATTGGAACATTGCGCAACGTCATGAAGTCTCAAAATAAATTATGGTTCTGAAGCAGCCAGGCTTATGAAAAGTAAAAAAGGAGCAAGTTGACGAACTTCAGGAAGGAGTGTGGTTTCAAAGGAAGGGCACACGCAATAGCTTGCAAAACGGAGCACACAGCCTTATGAACGTGCAGCGCTCCTAAGTAAGCTGAAAGAGTGGCACTCGAACAGTGAACAGGAAGTTAAAGTGACAGGTTGCCGAAGGCCGCAGCGTCATTCGCAGATATCATAAGCCTGTCTGGTTCTGCAAGGCGTGCAGATGGCTGAGCGCAGCCAGCAGATGACAAGGCCAGGGGAAGAAAGCCAAAGGACCATGGAGGAGGACATCAGGAAGAGAGGCATGCTGTATATACAACAGCAGAGGTTCGGCAAGGTAAGATACAGGCTCTTACCGAGGCTCCGTCACTGTGTATCGTCTGGTTCTCTTGTGCTTACTAATCGGCTACATTGAGATGATGACAAGGAATCAATGAGTATGCAAATGAAATTAGTCTTGGTGGAAAGTTGACTCGAAAATTTCCACTTCAATACGGCAAATGCTTCCTTTACTTGGGGAGGTACTACAACGCCTCCTCAAAATCGGCAAATATTTTAGGCGTGGAAAAGGAGATATTGTGGATGATAACGACGTGACATATTTAGTCCGATGTTGGCATGAAGAATGATAAAATATGAAGTGAATCCAGACAGATGGATGAAAAAAGTACTTAATATCTCTAGTTTTCCACTGTTGAATGTACTTACATCTTAATCAAAGTAACAGTCACTTGGTATATTATGATTGAAAGCCAGGTAGAGCACTTAAAGATTCATTAAGTACAAATGATTTCTTTTGACCTCTGGTTAAATGGCGGGTGGGCTGGGTGGGTATATTTTTGCACAAAATAGAGCAAAAGACATTAGAAATGTTCAGATTTCACATTGGTTGGCCATATTACTGTTAGCATAGCAGTGTTGCTATATGGGCAAAAAAGACAGACATTTGGGTTTTATTGCTGTGTGGTGTAATGCTTCTCTCTATGATATGAGAAACAAACACAGTCAAAGGCAGAAGTAAGGCTCTGTTTCTGCCAGTAAATTTCTGCTTGTCTAGTGCAAACAAAAATAGTGTTAGTGCACTGAAGGCTGATATTTGGTCTAAAGAAATTGTCCTTATTATGTGATTAACAACAATAAGGACTTTTGCCAAAAAGTCACTACATCAATATCGCACAGGCACAAGCAACTAAAGATAAACACTGTAAATATACGGCCCAGACTGGCTAACTCTTCACCAAGGGAAAGTCCTACCATGCGCAGTTCTGGTATTCTGGCACTACCCAGTGCAGCCTACATGATTCAAAATAAATGTACAAGCTGTACAAGTAATGGTGGACGCGTGTTGTATAATTGCACACTGCTATGCTGTATAATACTAACAGCATTGTACAAGGAACAAACTCAGAGTAATAGAAAACAGCAATACAATTCTGTTGCTAGCGTAAAAACAACTAAACATCAGACCTTTAGAATACATGGGTAGATTTGGCATGTCAGCGATGAAAGAAATGGACACAAAATGTATTCTCAAACTGACATGTGTGGTGGTCCTTTGTCTGGACCAAACAGAGCTGTTTGAGAAATAGAAATTCAGAAAGAGTTGTTTTCTTCTATTTTTATTAGCTTTGGAAGGAAATTCTTGGCTGCTGAAACTCTCTTCTAGTGTCTAGTGATTTAAGAAGGAACGTAAAGGTGTTCGGGAGGAATCTAAATATTTGGTTTCATGGTAACAAAGTGGCCAATATATTTTTTCAGTAACGGTATGTCTTACTAACTGATGGCTGCGTATGATTTTTCCGTTGACTCAATGTAGAGCCTAATTCAAGAACCAATGTTAAACGCAGGTAAACACAAGTTACAGAAGACTATATACAATGTACACTTCAGAAGTATGAAACCTCACTGATGCAACTGCCAGAGCTTTCATCCAAGCCTTTATTTGAAATAGCGAATGATTGTTTAATTATAATAATGTGTTTAGTATACATTACTTGCCTTTAAAATGTTGTTGAATAACGACTTACGAACATTTCAAGTTACAAACAAAAGTTTTCTTTTTTTTACAGGGATGTAAGTTAGCAATATATGCAGCAATATCAACCAATGTTTACTTTGTAATCAAGGAAATCAAGCTATCTGGGAAGCTAATGAAGCGTCAGTCAGGCCTATTCCGTTTAATGAGCTGTACTCTCATCATTCCCAATGCAGAAATGGAAGAAGGTGTGGTCCATTATTTACAGAGAGAGCAGCCACTCCGTCTCCCGGATGGAATTCTTTGAATACAAAGACAGCGCGATGTTGGTGAACGTTGAGAAGCCGGAGCGGACAGGCCGCAAGCAGGAGAACAAAAAGGTCATCAAGCTACGCGACTGCATACGGGTGTCACAGACCGACAGTGAAAACTGCCCCAAAGACTGCAGACCCTTTCTGGTGGAGACCACAGAGAAATTATTTCTGTTTGCGGCAGAGATCTGCGAGCTGGAGGGCTGGACCCAGGCACTGTGTGAGACGGCTTTCCCAGTACGTTTACTGCGCCTATATCTGTCATAATGATACGACTGATCAGGTCACGCATTCATTCTCAAACATGTCACAAATGGAAATATTTACACTGCACCTTACAGATAGCAAACACATATTGGAAGAAATGTTACTCTATATTTAAAAATGCTTGCATATTATAGTTAAAAATATGTACAAGTCATTATCCATCAGACAAGAATATAGAGATATGACTGAATCAAAAGATAGTAGAAGTTATGGAATCCAATAGCCTTTTGTCTGTTTTCTGTGTTCACCTTGAAGCTTGGTTATTACTAGTGTGATACAAGCTGAGAAGACAATGGCTTTTGAGAAGCATGAAACGTCTAACTTCCCTTCTCCAACACTATAACATAACATGAGTTAAGGTTTATTTTCCAGTCAAATCATCTTATTCTTTTTTGTTTTATCTTAGTAGGAATGTCAGTTTTCCTGTAGTATGCAGGTGTTCGTACATGGGGTTTGCCGTTGAGTTCTTTACAATAAAATGACCTTGGTACATACTTGGTACATATTTGTCGTGATGCGTCATCGAAATCAGTTTTCCGGTATATTTATGCAGGATGGTTTGTTTAGCAAATATACATTTATGTTTTGTTGCTACCCAATGAGAAACATGTGTCGGCAAAAATAATTGTCATACTTAACGGGAAAAATATTTCTCAGAAACAAAGTTATAGGACGACCTTAGCATCACAGAATAGAAACCTATGTTTACACAGCCACCAGTGAATGGTTTAATGTTCCAAATAGACTTTCATGGATGGCTGTCAGCAAATGCAGATTTACATGGTTTTCTTATCATGCATTACACTGGTGTGCCGTTAGTTTAAGCCTTGTCTCCCTGTTTGCAATATTCCAAGAACTCAGTAGGCTATCATCAGTTAATTTAATTTGATAAAATCAGCACCCTATAATACATTTACCATCACACGAAGCTTTTCTAATGTAACAGATAGATGACTTAATAAAAAATCTTTTCATCGGTCAGTTAGATGTCAAACACAATCAGTAGACAGAGGACAATGGGAGTATTCAGTCTATAGTAAGATGTCAGAATTGACAAAAGGTAGACATACCAATACACACTTTTCATTGAACAATAACGAAATATTCATTCAATTGAATAGCCAAACTGCTGTTCTTATTTCTTATTTTTTAGAGCTATATTGTTGGTTGCCAGTAATAAATTATCTTTGAAATCTTTGTAACTTTAATTAGCTAACTTGACATGAGTAGACTACATTCCCATAGACGAAAGAATAGAGCAACAAACACGTAGTGTGAATATATATAGTCCCTTGCATATATATCGAGATCCATGGGATTGGTCAGTGATGGGTGTCATTTTGTGCCACTTGCAGAAGAGCTGGGGTGAACCAGGAATCAAGAAACGAGGCAGCATTATGCACTCCAGGGGAGATGGAGCTGAAGTGGAGATGGAGGACAACACCCTCTACAGCGCACGAGACAGCGGTAGGGTCTTCTGCCAGTTGGGGTGGGGGGTTGACTGCTTTATCCTTACCAGGGTCAATATAGAGTTTAAGTTGAGGGGGCAGTTTAGAACTACCCTAGGGGGCGCTGGATGCTGGCTGATCCTGCTCTCTAACCCAAAGCTTTCCTCCCTTGTACGTCACTTTGGACATGCTATTTATTTAGTAAAAGTGTCTGTTAAAAAAATAAATGTTAAGTTAACGCATGTTATGGTAGAAGCTTCTAATCCCATCATATCATAATGGAATTCTCTCTGGGTTAAATGTCTGATGCAAGCTGAGATGTGTTCTTATGTGTTGTTTATATATATTTTTATTCCAAACATAAGTTATTGAGTGGTGTAATACTGAAGAAGGTCCAGATCTCCTTCTTATTACAGCCTCCACGCAGTCCACTCTGGCTCTGGTTGCAAAAGGTGTTTCCTGCTATAAATATGGACTTGCTCAGCAAAGGTCACCATAAGGAAGCTATCAAAGTGAGCTGAAACTAACTTCAGTGGCACTATGTGCTGCAGATGCAGATAAAATTTGCAAGTACATGTCTGTGCTCTATAAGGAAACGGCAGCCAGATGGAGCGAACGAGAGCCCCAGAACCTATGGTGGCAACTGTCTCATGGCAGCAGAATGCGCCACGATCGAACCTATGGTGCCAACTGTCTCATGGCAGCAGAATGCGCCACGATCGAACCTATGGTGGCAACTGTCTCATGGCAGCAGAATGCACCACGATCTAACCTATGGCGGCAACTGTCTCATGGCAGCAGAATGCGCCACGATCGAACCTATGGTGGCAACTGTCTCATGGCAGCAGAATGCTCCACGATCGAACCTATGGTGGCAACTGTCTCATGGCAGCAGAATGCGCCACGATCGAACCTATGGTGGCAACTGTCTCATGGCAGCAGAATGCGCCACGATCTAACCTATGGTGGCAGCTGTCTCATGGCAGCAGAATGCTCCACGATCGAACCTATGGTGGCAACTGTCTCATGGCAGCAGAATGCGCCACGATCGAACCTATGGTGGCAACTGTCTCATGGCAGCAGAATGCGCCACGATCGAACCTATGGTGGCAACTGTCTCATGGCAGCAGAATGCGCCACGATCGAACCTATGGCGGCAACTGTCTCATGGCAGCAGAATGCGCCACGATCGGTCAAAACATAGCAACAGAAACTCACTCTTAGCTGTTGGTGGTTATTAAGTTCTTTACTTTTATCTATACTGAAATCTGATTAAGTAATTACTTTTCTTCTCTCAGTAGATTTTTTCACTTTCTTTCTGGATCCTTCCACTCTAGCAGCAGCTCTGGCAAGGTGACTTATGCTTTCATGCAAAGTGTGCTATGTCACACTGAGAGTATACAATCATTTGCAAACAGTTACAGCCAATGTAACGCTTGCTTCTTAATGCTTTGCAGGCACACAGTTTATGAACACGTAAATCTACTTTTATGGGGGCCTGTAATTGTAAAACAAAATGGCCTGTCTGCTTTCAGCAAAAGGCAGGGCCTCAATCACTTCTGCTTTTTTATATTTTGCACATTGTGCAATGGAAAGTTGATGTCTGTGGCTTATTTTTCCTGTCTCGTAACTGAGAAAGATCGCACTAGTTCCCACTTCACTATACAAACTGAACACTTATCATGCAAAAATAATCTAATTTGTCAACAGACATTACTTATGGACCATTACTGTTCTATTGAATAACGTAATCTGAGTTGAGTCTGTTATAAAAGCTCTTTTTAATTACGGTGTTTGTCTCTGACAAAGCCTGTTTGTGTTCCTTTATGTCACACTTTGGCTAACGAGAACTTTAAATGCCAAAAAGTGAATCCAGAGCTTTTAAAATAGAAATTGCAATGCAGCTTAATTTAGAATGTGCATGTGAATATCCCCGTATTTACACGCGCAGATGTATGATATATGCTTCGCTGCCACCCTGAAAGGTATCGAAAGGTGAAGGATAATTATGAAGACAGTTGCTTAAATTGAGCTCTGTATTCTTATATTCTGTCATACCATGAGTTATTCATAATTGCACTGCTGTCAGGTTGGTGTGTCCACCAAAATGGCTCAATGTTCCACTGTTACACAAAAATATTTTCTTTTGCCTGACAGCATGCGTTGCATAAATACAACTGATTTGAAAGCATGTCAAAAAATTAAACTGAACTCTTTCAATGGAGTTTTGCTTGAAAAAGCGTGTGCACAATGAACGCACAAAAAAAGTCAATTATACGTTTGCAGTACAGCTACCGCAATTGTCAACTGGCAGCTCTGCTCGACAGACATGAAGCTGTGTGCTACTCAACACACCCAGACAATTCACTAGCCAGCCGTAGCAAATGAAAAACAGTTTTTTATTCTGCTAGTGGTATCCGATCACAGTCAGTGCAGATGTGGACCATGATATGACCGGTAAGACTCAATACACATTAGGGCACCTACACATCCATTTCAAAAAGTGTCTGAATATTATAATGCAGAAATATTTGCGAGAATACTTTAACATTGTAGCTCATTTGTCATTGTAGCGCAAGTAAATATGCCCCATTCATTTCCATTTCAGTCATCCTGTCCTATTTTATTGTGAGAACAGAGTGCTTTGAGCTTTTGAGCATCTGTAAGGTGCTAACAGCCACCACCCAGCTATTTAGTATTGGAATTGCTAATATGATTCTGAGAAAGTACAATTCTCACTAAGCAGAAACCAATACAGACAGGTCAAGAGAAAACCACCGTAGGGTACACCTCAACCATATGATTATTAAAAGAAATAAAAGAGATAGGGGGCGGCATGGTGGTGCAGTGGTTAGCACTGTTGCCTCACACCTCTGGGACCCGGGTTCGAGTCGTGTGTGGAGTTTGCATGTTCTCCCCATGTCATCATGGGGTTTTCTCCGGGTACTCCGGTTCCCCCCACAGTCCAAAAACATGCTGAGGCTAATTGGAGTTGCTAAATTGCCCATAGGAGTGACTGGTGTGTGAGTGTGCCCTGCGATGGGCTGGCCCCCCATCCTGGGTTGTTCCCTGCCTTGTACCCATTACTTCCAGGATAGGCTCCGGACCCCCCGCGACCCAGTAGGATAAGAGGTTTGGGAAATGGATGGATGGATGGATGAACAGCTATCTGCAGTATACAGTGCCTTGAAAAAGTATTCATACCCCTTCATACCCCATACCCTTTCACATTTTGTCACCTTACAACCACAAACTTAAATGTTTTTCATTGAGATTTTATGTGACAGACCAAAACAAAGAAGCACATAATTGTGAAGTGGAACACATATTCATGTGTTGGCATGGCCCAGTCAAAGTCCAGACTTAAATCCCACTGAGCATTTGTGGCAAGACTTGAAAATTGCTGCTCACAGACACTCTCCATACAGTCTGGCTGAGCTTGAGCTATTTTGCAATGAAGAATGCGCAAAAACTTCAGTCTCTAGATGTGTAAAGCTGGTAGAGACGTACCCCAAAAGACTTGCAGCTGTAATTGCAGTGAAAGGTGGCTCTACAAAGTATCGACACAGGGGGGCTGAATACAAATGCCCGACTTTTCAGATTTTTTTTTTCTTACATATTTGAACACCATGTGTCTTTTTCATTCCACTTCACAATTATGTGCTTCTTTGTGTTGGTCTGTCACATAAAATCTCAATAAAAAACATTTAAGTCTGTGGTACTTTGAAAAGTTATACTTTTTACTAGCTATAGTGCTAATGTTAGCTGTCTGAAGGATCTACCTATATAAGTGAGAAAGCAACAAGCACACATTTCCTGGTCAAAGAATAGCTGTCAGGTGTCTTTATATTGGTGAGCCGGAGCCAAACAGAAGCGCAAAAGCATCTTTGTGGGGCTGTTCCTTGGGTAGCTATGCTTCTTGGTGAGGTGAATGGGAGGTGCATCAGAATAAGCATATGACTTAATCAAAAACAATAATTCAACCAGGAAATATCCAAGGGCTTTAAGAGAGGGCCAATTAACACCATTAATATATTACGAATGTAGTTTTTGGGAAATTTAGCTTTAATCTTCCCAACGGTGTACAGTTAACGGAACATTGACATAAGTTACTTAGTATGCATTTTTGGAATTTTAATTATGAGCTTCCTGGATTTGTGCTTAAAAATGAATAAAATCAAAATTGCAAATGGTGATGAATTGATGGTGATTAATCAACTGATATTAGGATGAATATACTCAGTATAGACTTTTTTGGGAGAAGCTCAATGCATTTTTGGAGTGAAAATAATGTAGAAGGCTGACGGAATGCTTTATGTCTAAATGAATCAAAATCCTAAGAGGACAATGTTTTTGCAAGGATCTTGTTTTAATTTTTTAAATTATTATTTGCTTGCATTCTTCAGATCTATATATCTCTATCTCAAATAAAACCAAGAAAATATTTTTAAACGTGATTAAATAAATGATTTTCCCGGCTGTCATTGTGTAGGCGATATCACTTTCGAATGGTTATCCCAGTAACCAATGATATACTATAAACGGCATATTATTCAGTTGAAGACATTAATCCTAAGCCACTGAAAAAGGATTTCTTGCACCGTCTGTATTTCCCATAGATGCAATAGTTAATGAGAGCACCACAGGTATAAGTGTTACTGAGAACTGTTTTCATTAAAGATGGCTGGCAGTCACATGACCTTGTTGGCAAACTGCAGGCATATATAAAACTAACTTCCTGTTTCTCTGCCTTGCGCACTCCTAAAGGCAAGTCGAATATAAACCAGTTCAAGGAAGAGAGCTTGCAATATATTTGCCCTAAAAACAATGTGCTGCTTGTACTTGTGCTCTACAACAAGAAAAACGAAGCAGAAACATTAGCACCTGCTTAAGCCATAACCCAGTAGCAGAGAAACAAAACCACACACGGAAATCACCAAGTCTATTTTCTGCACAACATGCTTCAAAAATATCGTCTCAGCTCAGGAAGGAAACAGGCTTCTCGTTCTTTCATTTTGTCTGTTGAGGGATAGACTTGGAGATAATATCAAGACATGCAGCTGCAGGAGGGAGTTGCTCTTTTGCATGCTCAGCAGCTCCACTGTTGTGGCAAGGGGCCTGTGGTTTCCGTGCCCACATTTTACATGCTTATTAACTGCTCCTGAACCACAACGCCACTACAGGTGCAGTTGGAAGAGGGGCAAAGTTTCATAATGCTCACAGCATTGCAGTCACTGCAGTGTGATACCAATGATTGAGGTTGGTCCCTGAATACCCTGGACCCTTTGATGGAGTTAGATTAACTTTAAAAGCTGGGGAATTCTTCCTCGTTCCCTTATAGATTCTGGATTGCTTAGATTTCCTGGGACTTTCTAGATACCACCATAAATAGATACGTAGTTTCCCTTGCCATCCTTGACATGTCTCGCAAAATGTGTTATGCAAATTAATATCTTTTGGCAGCTGTTCCAATAGAAAAAGGTTGTTCACTTTACATAATGAGAAAATCTATAATAGTAAGCTGTCTTTGATAGGTTGATTTCATAATGTTTACTAGGAGAGCTCAAAAACACTGCAAATGTGTTTAAAACGCATATAGTTTAATGCCCCTGAAAAAGGCTCAAAAATTAAAGCAAAACATGACATAATTGGGCGTGTTTGAGCAAATGCAATATTTTTTTTTACTTTTTAGACGTGAAATTTGCTCATCGCCCTGAACAGGATAAGCAGTTTGAATTTGATTGGATGGATGGATGGATGGATGGATGTATGGATGGATTGGTGGAATGGTAGATTAAATTTATTTTGCTTGCAACGTCAAAGATAACAATTACATGATCAGTCTCTAAACAACTCACATTCAATTAGCATTATGTAGTTAAATGTTTTATTGCTAGTAAATTAAATATTTCTGATAATTTAATTGCCTTGTTATTTGTTATTATGATACATACGGGTCCACTTATATAATAACTGTCTACAACTATTATTTTTCATTTAAATGAGGGATATAAAATTTAACATCTAACATTTGTCTTGAAAATGTTTCATAAAGGCAAGTCAAATGCCGTGCCTTTTAAACCTCATGTAGTTGTACTCCATTCAGCTGAAAAACAAAAAAAAAACGTTTAAATTTAAGTGGATAGGGGATTCTTTTATGATGAAAATCCACAAAACATATGAAGACTGCTGAATAGTGAACAGTGTTCGTGCGAAGAGAAGTAGCATTTTTGATATTGTATAACATGTTTTCAATTACAGCAACAGGTGATGATGTCACCCGTGGACCTTTTTAGCTATATACGCTACATGTTATTAACTGTGACTTCCAAAAAAGGAATAGAATTTCTTGCCCTGCAAACAGATGTGTCTTTTGCAGAGCTGACTATGACTTCTGCATGTGCTGTGGGTTATATGAACAGCAGCCTAGTTTTCCTAGTCTTAAAGGAAACATGCCTTGCAGTACATCTTGTGAGCAGTAGCTGTGTGACCTAGATCCAAAAAGAATGCAACATGTTTCAAATTCGAAAGACATTTTTCATATGTCATAGTGAACTTTCCACCAGGACATTAATGATCTTTCGTTTGGAAATATTAGGTTTTCTGTAGTAGCTTTAATTTAAAGTAGTTTGTAAATACACCGATTTTTATAGCTGAATTTTATAGTAGCACTTCTGGTTAAGCACCTTGCATCACGAATCTCCCTGGGAATGTATTATGTGATCTTTGAGTTAGAGGTCTACATGCTTTACCAATCTGCTGTATTCCATTTTTCAAAAGGAGAAAATGGATCTGAGATTTATGCCAATCCCTCTCATTCTGCTCACTGTGAAATACGTGGTTACTGATACAGCACTGATTTTGAAAGACATGATTTTTGAATGTGAGTTTTCTTTGGTCCCTGCTAGTGATGAAGGACTTTAAGGTGACAATAAGGAAGACAGAGGTCTCTGAAAAATGTCGGCTGCGTGGGACCTACACTCTGCGGACAGATTTTGACAGCCTTCTGCTCAAAGATGTGAAGTCTGGGGAGGTGATCTTCACCTGGCCTTACCGATTCCTAAGGAGGTTTGGCAGGGACAAGGTGAATTACAAACGTTTTAGCAAATGTACAGTATGGATAAGGACATAAGAGATCCCTGAAGGCTAATTTTTCCCATCTTGTTTAGGTGACCTTCTCCTTTGAAGCAGGGCGGCGATGTGACTCAGGGGAGGGCAACTTTGAGTTTGAGACCAAGCAGGGAAATACTCTCTTCCAGGCTGTGGATAGAGCCATTAACCTTCAGAAAAGCAACATGGCCCCCCAGCGTCAAGCTTCAGGAGGAGTGGATGTTGTCCTGGACAATGGCACTACTTATAGCACTGTCAATGACATCCAGCCCAGAGAGTGTCCCCCTCCATCACAAGGTTCCCGCTCTCGGCTAGAGCTGCCCGCTGACAAGATGCTCACTGGGGTTAAGAGTCTGAATATTGACACCAGACCACCTCCCCAAAAGAACCAGGTGAAGAGTATCTCAAGTTGCCCATTGCTCAATAGTGAGGACTCAACCTACTCCCAGATCTCCATGCCCCGGGAACAGGGGGAGCGAGTGGAGAGGGCACAGGAGATGCCCTCCTCTAAGCCTGTCCAGGACTCAGAGTATTCCCTTCCATTTGACGCCATTGCCAAGAGTCTGAGCACTATACTTGTTGCCTCCCAATCATTCAAAATGGAGGATGAGGGCTGTAGGGAGGCTTCTGTAGATGGAGAAGAACATTCAGATCCCCTGTATGACTCTATTGATGAGTCAGCCATTAGGTCAGCCATCCGGAAGAAGAGTGCAAAGAAGCCGACATATACCAAGGCAGAACACATTTATGATGAGCCTGAAGGTTGTGCTGCAGAAGTTATTGCTGCCAGTGACCCCCTGTCCTTCTATGATAACCCAGAGGAGTTCAAAGGTCATGCTTGGAAATATAAGGGCTGTGCAGACCCAAGCGGCCATGAGTATCCATACAACCCCAATATTGATGACTATGCCGTGCCCAAACCCCCAAGGAAAGCTTTGCTTGTGAATGAAGAGGAAGAGGACTCTCCATACGATAATGTAATGGTGAAAATTACTTAAAGGGGGAGCAGATAATCTCAAAACCACATTAAGTTTGTAAATCTTCCACAAGTTTTGCTGGAAACTGCGAAAGGTTCAACAACTGTGAATTTCGATACAAGTATATATGTTGCACGTGCCTCAGTTATTTGTAACTGAAGGATAACAACCAGCAGAATAAGAGTAGATAATTATAAGTAAATACATGTGACAGATTTTTTTTCTTAGCTTTAATAGATTTATTGTTTTGTAAAACATTTTGGTAAAACCCTCATTCACAAAGGAGCCTCTTCTGAGTCACCGTGGCAACCTCTCTGCTTGCTCCATGGGCAGAGAATGCTTCTCAATATAAAGCTTCTTCACGAATGGATACAGATTTTTTTTATTAGAAAGTAATATATTTTTAAGAAAACCTAAAGACATTGATGAATATCTGAAAGATTATGTGTTGTGCAAGAAATGTTTAGGGCCAGTGTTTAATGTCAGTGATACATTTTGAAAAATGCAACCCTGTTTCCAAAAAGTTGGGATGTCGTGTAAAATGTAAATAAAAAACAGAATGCAATGATTAGCAAATCATATAAACCCAGATTTAATTACCAATAGGACAAAGACAATTTCAAATGTTGAAACTGAGCATTTATATTGTTTTATGACAAATATATGCCCAGCTTTTTTGGAAATGGAGTTGAAGGCTAATGCACATCAGCTATGTCATTGTCAATAGAAATTAAGGCTGAAAGGCTGATATTCAAGGAAAGGGACCCAGATGTCTTTATTGGTCGGTACCTCTACCATATAGAACATGAAGATGTCACAATGCCCTATTTATTCTTTTAATTCTGTCACTCCTGCCTTGTCCCTCCTGTATGCTCTTTCACTGAGGCCAGCTCCTTGCTGTGTCTATGCTCAAAAGGCATGGATATTCAAACAATGAAATCTACTGCAGACACACCCACTCTGAAGGGATCTTTTCAGTATGTGCCATGCATTCTGATATTCTGGAGAGGATGGGATTGTGGTCGGCATAGGGGACTATAATTCTGATTCGGTCTCCCTCTCTTATGCAATGGAGCCCCCACCTAACAGACACAACATGCAGTGAGTCTATAAATCTAGAGTGGGCAGTGAGAGTGCAAACCTCGCAGAAATGACTGTGGCTTTGCTGACTGCTGCCTTCTTCGGCACAAGTGTGTTTACCCTGCACTCTGCGTCGGCACGGACGGCCTTTGGGTGGCCTGCTAACTCTAGTGTCAAACATTACAGAACAAATACTACAACAATTAAGAGAGGATCCTTGAAAACCGTGTAAATGATTCGTAAACGCAGGGAGCCAGTATAATAAATCACTCAGAAACACAATCTAAATGCAAATACAAATGTTTAAAAATGCAAATAAATCAGCTCAGGCAAACCTCAACTGAACCATTGATAGATGGGGAAAATAGAGATCAGCAGAAAGGATTTAAAAAAACGGGCTGTTGAGCTGAATGTATGTCATCATGACACTCGTGATTCGCAGTTATTCCACACTGTTTCTTTCCCTTGCTGGTTCCTCATTTCATGTTTGTGTAATATGTGCAATAGTGTGTAATGTGTGTAAATATATTGCAATAAGGTCATCAGCAGAGCTGCCTGAAGGTGAGATAATAAAAGCAATATTTAAATGCACAGAATTGCTTGTCAGCTTCACTTTGTGATTTAAGAAAATGAACATCTACCCACACATTTCAAATGCAAACATTTAGGAAAAGGGGTAGACATATACACTACATGGACAAAAGTATTGGGACACACCGCTTAATTGTTGAATTCTGGTGATTCATTCAGACCCACTGCCACAGATGTATAAAATCAAGCAACTAGCCATGCAGTCAGGTTTACAAATATTTGTGAAAGAACTTGGTGATTCGGATGAGTTTAGTGAATTCAAGCTTGGCACTGTCATAGGATGCCACCACTGCAATAAGTCAGATTTTGAAATTTCGCCCCTGCTAGATATTCCACGTTCAACTGCAAGTGGTATTTCTGCAAAACAGAAGTGTTTAGAAACAACATAAACTCAGCCACAAAATGGCAGAGCGTGTAAAATAACAGCGCTGGGCTGCAGAGTGCTGAGGCGTACAGTGCATAAAAGTCGCCAGTGCTCTGTTGACTCAGTAACTGCAGAGTTCCAAACTTCCTCCGGCATTATCTCCAGCCCATAAATGGTGCAACAGGGTTTCATGGCCGAATAGTTGCATGCAAGCCTCACATCACCAAGCGCAATATGCCAAGCGTTGGATGGACTGATGTAAGGCACGCTGCTACTGGATTTTGGACTAGTGGAATCGTGTTCTGTTAAGTGATGAATCATGCTTCTCTGTCTGGTAATCTGACGGGTGAGATGAATGTCAGGAGAACATTACCTGTCTGACTGCTTTGCGCAAACTGTAAAGTTTGGTGGAGGAGGGATAATGGTATGGGGTCGTTTTTCAGGGGTTGGGCTAGGGGCCTTTGTTTCAGTGAAGGGGACTCTTAATGCTTCAGCATGCCATTTTGGACAATTCTATGCTTCCAACTGTGTGGGAACATTTTGGGGAAGGCCCGATGCTGTTCCAGCATGACGAACTTCACTGACCCACACTGAGACCCGATCTCAACCCCACTGAACATCTCTGACATGAACTAGAATGGAGATTGTGAATCTGGCCTTCACATTCAACATCAGTATCTCACAAATGCTCTTCTGGGTGAATGGGCAAAAACTCCCACAGACACACTCCAAAATCTTGTGGAAAGCCTCCTCAGAAGAGTGGCAGCTGTTATAGCTGCAAAGGGGGGACCAACTACATATTGATGCCTATGGATTTAGAATGGGATGCCATAAACGTTCCTGTGGGTGTAATGGCCAGCTGTCATAATACCTTTGTCCATGTGGTGTACATGTAATTCCAAAATAACTTTATCGTATCTTATGCTAATAATCCACGATTACAGAAATGTGCCTATCTTTACATTTCTTATGCAGCTTACTCATGATGAAGGCACAGGGCACATGTTGCAAAAAAAAAAAAAAACACATTGACAGATTATCTGAGGGACATGAACAATGGTTCATAGCAGTTTTTCAGATCGATGAAATGTATGCTATTGTACACTAGGGGGCAGTGACATTCTTTGAAGAACACAAGCTTCATGGTATAAGCTTTAGCAGAAAAATCCTTGGCCAAAAATATATTAAAAAACATTCCAAGTTGCAAGAATGTTAAACACGGCTATTACGTTATTCCATGCATATAGTTCTTAATATGTAACGTTTACCATTTTAGTGTTCAAGGAAGATACGTTTCTATTCGTTAAAAACTATTCATACTTAGAATTTAAATCTAGCAATATGCAGATTTTAGAGAAATGTAATAGCACAAATTTCCTCTCTCATCTCAAATACACACAGGTATTTTGCTTAAAATGTAATAGGTAATATACTTAAAATCATAAAATTAATGTCAAATACTCATTTATCAGTCAGGTCAGACACTGACTCTACTTTCTGTTCTCAGCTCTGGCTTATCTGAGTACTTATTCATCCCGTAGTGAAAGAGTTGAGGACAGATGTTCTTACTGATGTTCTACCATGTGATACTCGTGCCAGTCTGTCTTGTGAGCCTGCATGTGAATGTGAGCATGTGTGTGCTTGCTGCTCTGAAATGTCTCCTCACTGACATTCAAAAAAGTTACGGAAGAAAATAGCAGCAAGGTGCACATTTAAAACACATACAGCTTGAGAATTTGTATTTGGGGAAATGTATGGCCCAGTGCATGGGTGATGGCTCTGTGCCTGTGATCAGAAGGTTGTCAGGTCAAATCCCATGGATGGCAGAGTGCTGTCACAATTGGGCCCTCGAGCAAGGCCCTTAATTTCAATCAATCCAGGGACTGGCTGACCCTCTCACTTGGTTGTTGGTTTGGACAAAAGCATCTGTGGAGTAGATGTAATATTAATATTATTCTCAGTAACACTTTGGAATTGTGATTCCATTTCTTTTCCACTGTTACACAGTGGTAATGTCCAGAAAAGCACCACGTGATTGGATATTCAAACCAAAGGCAGGAGTTTATTAACAGCATGCTGTCCATGGTTTCTCTCATTTTAAACATTACGCAAACACCAGACAGATGGCACATGACAATGAGATATATTTTTACAAACATTTAAAAATCTTTGTCTTGGGGTCTCCCCACCCCCACAAACCCCTGCTGTTCCACCAACCACAAGAATGGCCCACCACCACCCACTGGGAGGCCACAGCTGACTGAGGGGAAGCCTCTACCCTATGAACTCAGCTCTAGTTATCTCACACAGCCACGTGGAATAGACCTGCGATCGCTGAAGATACGTGAACCAGAAGGAGTCTTGTTCTATGGGAGTCAGGTTCATTATGGATCGATACCATGCTTTTGTGATCTATTATTCATCACACAATGTAGCCATGTTCCGCAAGTCCCTCTACACCAAGCACAACTTTACTTTTCTCAGTTACATAATGTTAACAAGATCTCAGTCAAAGGCACTGGGCCCAGTGAATGAAAATAACTGGACATTAGTGGTTGAACCTTTCATCCACACAATTTGTTAAATCGCCCTGTTAGCGAGTGTGCTTGCTTTCGCATTTTGTCACCCAAAGATAACGCTTCAGAAGCTGTGTCTTAGAAATGAGGAATGGTAAAAAAAAAATGCTGTCTTCTTGCTATGAGTGGTAGCCAAAACGATATCAGGGAGGTGTGATGTCGGCAAGTGTTGACAGCAAGACGGGACCCAGATGTACCCCCATTGGGGAACTGTATTAGGGGTATAGGCAGCCTTAGACAGGATGGGAGACAGCCAACACGAACGGGGCGGGGGGTAATGCTCAGGATAGGGCGGCGTTTATATACCCAGCTAACAAGGAGGAAACAAGGGCCAGGCATGGGCAGTTTAATATTACTGGCTGGGTAGGGAAGGAGGGTGCAGGAGAACCAGCAGCACTGCCTGGTGACTCTCACAGGAATAGGACAGGGCGGGCTGGAGCAGACCATTTACATTTACATTTACTGCATTTGGCAGACGCCCTTAGCCAGAGTGACGTACATAAGTGCTTAGAGGTCTCATCAGTGTCAGGAGGTGGTTTAGTTTATTTGGTTTAGCGATCAGTAATATATCAGTGGTGTGATACTAATACTGTTTTTCCAGGTTCCAAACAATAAGAGCAATTACATTATCCATCCATCCTCTGTACCACCTGCTCAGTTCAAGATCATGGTAAAATTACATTATGTTCTTACATTACATTACAATGTGTGGGCCACATTTCCTTGTTAGCTAACATGATCAATAATAATTTTATAATTCACACTTATCGTGATCCAAATACTTAATGGCTGCTTTTTTAAGTTGCTGAATTTACTATGTTTTATTTTTTTACTAATGGCCTCTATTTAATTTTCACATTATTCTGGATAAATAAGTTTGGAATGAAAAAGTAGATTTTTTTTAACAAAGACTATGTTGAATAATACTGTTACCTACAATCGTCACACTGTCTTGTGATTTTGCCCGGATTGTAGGTGTGTCACGTGGTCCATGTGCTCCTTATCCCTATGGCAAGTGATATAATTTCCCCATGAGATATATCATGTTAATGATATTTCACCATTCAGAAATTAACTATACTGTGGAAACAGCAATCAAATAAATCCAGGAGGTGAAGGAACTGAGGTCTTCTTGGATTACAAAATATGACAGGCCTCATTACACAGGTGTTACATTAACTTACTAAGAAACGAAACAAAATAAGAATGCCAGACGCTTTATGTATGACACTGCATCAACATAACTATTATACTACCAGTTATTATTCCAGGGCTTGCATGGCCCATAAACTCAAATTCAACCGTTATTGGGTGTTTTTTTTTATTATGAACAGTTCATAAAATTTTGTCTATACATTAACGCGCAACTGACTTTTAGGTAAGATGTAGCTTCTCGTAAATTATTTATGTGGGATAATTTAAATAGCTATGTAGCAGATATTACTGAACAGACGAGAGCAATATTGTCCTCTTGGCCCACAAAATTTCAGCATAATCGCCATCATGCACTGAGGGCATCTTAGAGTCGCTAATGCACCTACAGTAACTGAATGTTCATGGGATATGAGAGGAAACCACAGAACTGCAAGGAAGTCCATGCAACAAAGAGCGATCATGCACACTCCATACACAGATGTAATGAAATGCACGTTGATTAACCATAACATTAAAATCACTTGCCTAACATTGTGCAGGTTCCCCTTGTGCTGCCAAAACAGCTCTATCTGTCGAAACATGGACTCTACAGGACCTCTGAAGGTGTCTTGTGGTGTCTGGCACCAAGACGTTAGCATCAGATCCTTTAAGTCCTGTAGGTTGTGAGGTAGGGCCTCCATCAATCGGACTTGTTTGTCCAGCAGATCCCATAGATGCTTCATTGGATTCTGATCTGGGTAATTTGGAGGCCAAATCAACACCTTAAACTATTTTTCATGTTCCTGAACAATATTTGCAGTGTGGAATGGGGCATTATCCTGCTGAAAGAGATCGCTGCCATCAAAGGGGTGTACTTGGTCTGCAACAATGTTTAGGGAGGTGGTACATGTCAAAGTAACATCCACATGAATGCCAGGACCCCAAGTTTCCCAGCAGAACACTGCCTAGAGCGTCACACTGCCTCTTTCAGATTTCCATCTTCCCACAGTGCATCCTGGTGACATCTCTTCCCCGGGTAAACAATGCATATGCACTCGACCACATGATGTAACAGAGAACGTGACCCATCAGACCAGGCCACCTTCTTCCTTTGCTCCATGGTCCATATCCAATGCTCAAATGTCCATTGTAGGTGCCTTTGCCAGTGGGCAGAGGGCAGCATGAGCACTCTGGCTGGTCTGCGCCTAACCAGCCCCATACACAAAAGGCTGCAATCTACTGTTTGTTCTGACACTTCTCTATGAATCACCATTAAACCATGAATCATCATTAACGTTTTCAACAATTTGTGCTACAGTAGCTTTCCCGTGGGATTGGGCCAGACGGGCTAGCCTTTGTTTCCCATACGCATCAGTGAGCCTTACACGCCCATGACCCCCTCTCCACCTTTTGTGGATACTGACCACTGCATACTGGGAACACTCCACAAGACCTGCCGTGTTGGAGATGTTCTGACACAGTCATCTACCCCTCACAATTGGGCCTTTGTCAAAGTCGCTCAAATCCTAATGCTTGTCCATTTTCAACTTCAAGTGTCAACACTTTCAACTTCAAGAACTGACTGTTCACTTCCCTGATATATAATGACACCTTTTGCAGTTGCCATTGTAACAAGATAATCAATGTTATTCACTTCATCTGTCAGTGTGTGTGTGTGGGTGCATATATATATATACAGCTCTTGAAAATCTTTAAGAAACCAAAGCGACATTTTTAGTTTCACTTATTTCTCAGTTTACAGGAATGTGTCTGTGTAAAATATACATTTTTTTTTTTTTGGAAAATTCAGCCAGGCTCTTCTCTGCTTTGCTTTGATGAAGGACTTCTTCTTTACTTAATGAGTCATTAGGGGCTTCTAGGAGCCCTAGCAGCCCTAACTGTTCTTCACACCACTTAATGTTTCCTAGTCTTTTTGAAGGTCACTTGAGGTCATCCTTAATGCTTAAGTTTACGGACATCTCTGGCATTAGACAGTTTCTTCTGCCCTCTATCTGCATGGCTTTTGGTTCTTGTCAGTGCCTCCTGCTTCACTTTATTCTTGTGTACTGCCGTCTTAGAAGCGTTGAGCCTGGAGGCAGCCTGCCGCTCAGTGTAACCTTCTGCCAGCAGAACCAGGATTAAACTAGGATTTAATATGTAGATTTAAAAAGAAATATAGAGTGGTCTCTTAATTTTTTCCAGAGCTGTATATACACACACGCACACACACCTATACTCATATCTTTGTAGGGACCATCCATTAATTTCTTTTGGCAAAACCTTCATCCCAACAATGACACCTCCAACCGCCACCCAGCCATAACCTTAACCATAAGTAGCCAAGAAAAATACAAGTCTTTTGGCATTTTTAGTTTTTTGGTTGCAGTCACAGATTTTTATGAAATGGAATTTCCCCTTGTGGGGACTGAAAAAAAGGTCCATACAGCATCAGTATAACAGGTTTTTTTTATCACATTGTGGGGACATTTGGTCAAGATTCTTTATGCAGTGTCCTTTGGATGGGTAATGCTCCCCCTCCCCTACTGTAATTTCCAATATATTTCTTTTGTAAACTCTAAGTACAGTTTTCCCCATGAAGAACCTTGCAGTGCCTGAAGAATCACATTTGAAGTAAATCAACCATCTATATTTTAAATCTAAATCAATGCAGTGTTTCACAGTCTCACAGTCAAAATATGAAGCACTGTGATAAACACAGTTTTAGGACCATATCCAAGTGGGTAGGCTAAACCTATCTGCCTGAGCTTTCTTTTTGTATTATTAGGTCCATGCTCACTGGATTTTAAGGTTATGTGGTTATGTGTCTTGTCATTATGTCACTTGTAGTGCAACAAACCCCAGACTAAACTGCATAAAAACACCACAGCTTATTGCCCAGCAGAATAAGTATGAGGGAATATTTGATTTGACCTTTGTTGTGGAGCATTCACAAAAGAATCTTTTGAGGTCACAATAAATTAGTTTCAAAATGCATCTATTTGCATATGGGTAGAATGCATGTGTTTGCATGTTCCTGAAATACAGATTATAAATGGAACACAATATGAAATACCAAAAATGCTAATAAGGTTATTAATATTTTACTCTACAGACGTTATAATTCCGAGTAGTATGCATCTTTTGCACTATTTATTTTTCCCCAAATTTATAATTCTGTATATTTCCTGTAGAAAAATTTAGATTAAGTGTCATCCTCAAAGATACGACAGAGGTTACGTCACCTGAGACATGAAACTGAAACCTTTTCCCAGTCCAGACTATTATGCTATTTCCATACATTACAGCCATTATTCTTTAAATTTGAAATGTGATTGTGCTCTTACTCTTATTTTTTCCTGATACAACCCTAGTAGGTTGATTGTCCACTAGGGACTCATCAGGTAATTCTGAAATTTGCGGAAGGAATTTCTCAATTTATGGGTGTTGCTTTGAGGCTTCAGTCCTGCCTCTAGGAGCCTGATATGAACTGTCCTAGCAGTGCACCTCCCATCTGCACTTAATGTTTCCCATTCCTTTTGAAGGTCACTTGATGTCATCCTCCGATTCATGAGAAACTGTCGAATAAGTTAATATCTGGCTGGTTTCTGGTCATTCCCAGTGTCTCCTGCTTCACCTTTTTCTTGTACTGCTGTCTTAGAAATTTTGAACCTTGAAGCAACCTGCTGCTCAGTGTGGCCTTCTGCTAGCAGAACCAGGATTAAACCAGGATTTAAAAATGCAGATTTGTTTGAAAATATAGAGTGGTCTCTTAATGTTTCACGCGATTCTTTTCCTCTCACATATATGTGTATATAAACACACACACAAACACAGACACAGACACACACACACACACACACACACACACACACACACACACACACACACACACACCCTGCTCATTCACTTCTTTGGGAAAAATGCTAACGCAAACTATGACACTCTTAACTCCCAACCATAAGTAACCAAACAAAATACCAGAGCATTTTTAGTTTTTTCAAAGCAGTCACTGATTTTTATAAAAGAGAGTTCTCCCTTATGGGGACCAGGAAACCAGTCCCCATAAGGGAAAAAAATAGATATTTATCACATTATGGGGACATTGTGTCCCCATAAGGATAGGTATACCCGCTCACACACACACACACACACACACACACACACACACACACACACACACACACACACACACACACACATACACACACACACACACACACACACACACACACACAAGAACAGTGTATGAAGTTCTGCACGGCCTTAAATCTACCTATGAAATTGTAGAGCCTCATATCTTTCCAGTTATTAATAACTAATTGAAATTATCATTTATTGATTTCCATTTTTATATTTCTCCCTGTTAAAGTGTATGCATTAAACTATTGCTGTTTTTATCAATAAAAAGTTAATCCAGTTACATGCAAATGTGCCCCATCAGAAACACTATAAAGTACGTGGACATAATATTAATGAAATGTTGTGGATAATTGGTTCCTATGGAACCAATTTAGCTTAGGCAAATTTTGCTGCATATTAAAAATAATATTAGTGAAACAAATTAATGAAATATCCATCTTGTTGTCCAGAATGCACATATCAAAAGGATACAGATTCAAGTTCTCATTATTTGATTTGAGTTCTTGTATGTTCAAGTTTCAGTTACTCCAATCAGTTTTTATGAACGGTGGAACTCAAGAGATTTAAAACAAGGTGCTTTAGTTTGATAGTTCCAATAACAAATCTCTGAAGTAGTTAATTTGTATGATATATTAATCTGGACTCAAGAGGACTGCAACTCCAATCTGGAATTGGAGTGCGGGAAAGTACATTGCTTCCAATTTCTGCTTCGTTGAAAAATTACTGCTGTGCCCCCAAGTGGCCGCCATTATTTACCTGTACACAGGCTGATCCGATCTGAGGCTTAGAAGTTTTCTATTAATTCATCCTGCAGTCATTTCTGTGTAGCACAATGTACAGTTGCTAAGTGTCATCAGCAGGCATTGCATCAATTTGAAATACGTTAAATAGCAATAGTACAAAGTATATAATAATTTCAGTGTGGTTTTAAGAACTCTTTTGGTGATACAATAATGACCATAATAATGACACTTTATTACAGGGGTGGCCACATTGGAGACACGTAAGTCTACAGAGGGTTATGGGTGGGAAGGTACCAGCTGGTCCCGCTATAGGACCGTAAGCCATGGCCAGTTGCCAACCATACCTGCTGTAGCAGAATTGCACAGAAAATTACATATAATTTGCATTGGGTATTGATGGAAGTACCTGATTTTTTTCTGATATGAAATTTATCATCACTTTATATATGAAACTGCTTCACATTTATTTATATTAACATTAAACGGACCGAAATAAATTGAAACATCATCTACGCATAATGTTCAGTATAATGCATTATGAAGGTATTTATAGTGCATAATAGATGAGAGCATTCATAACGCATGATAAACATGGTTATAATGTATTATGCCTTTTTAATGAATATTTATAGTCATGTTTATTATACTTCATGAATGCTTTATAATACATTATGTTTAATGCAGTTATATGACTGCTTTAATAAAGTATCACCAGATAAATTTTTAAATGCACACAAATTTCTTTTAATTTGCCGTTTACTTTTGGCCTAATACATCATATGAAATTCAAGTAATTAACATAATTTATTCAGTTCAAGTCCCATCTCTTATCTATCCTTTGCCCCATACAGCATGTTTGCAGCATTTTAAAATGGCGACATGTTAAATTATGGAATAATCAACATTTTTTCCCTTGGTATTGGCTGCCAGAGCCGGATCCATTCTTATTTGTTTTGGGGGACAAATGCGAGGGACAGATAACTCCCCCCCCTAAATAAAAACCATCTGTAAGTGGAACTGAGCCTCGTCTGAAACAGCAATCCTTTGAAAAGGGGGATGCTGACAGAAGGCTGAAAGGGAGTCGCGCGAGGAAGCGTCTGCGCTTGAAACCCACGCTATACACCAATAATTACCATCATCAATCAACATTCACCTTCCCACATTCAGCCGGATGAAACTCTGAACAAAGGAGGAAATAAGATGCAGGGAGAGGAGTTTACACTTACTGTTCAGAGTCACTCCGCAGACCTATAAATGACCACTATTTAATAGGTTCCGAATATTCATCCGTCCATTTTCCATAACGACTTATCCCATACAAGGTTGCAGTGAGGCAGCAGAGGAACTGACGGGGATGTTTACCCCCGAATATATAATAAAAATTCATTCAACCCCCCCACCCCCAATAAAATATTTTGTCTGTTTCTCCCTCCAATATAAAACTCTCTCCTAGGCCATTGGTTGCAATGAACCTAGAACCTACTGCATGGAGACCAAGGCACAAGAACAGATGCCCTGGAGAGAATTCCAAGACATTCTATGACGCACGATCACACACAATGGGCAAATAAGAAACTAATTCAACAAATCATAGTGTCACGATCGCCGGTGAACGGGTAATGAGCACGGGCAGGCAGGCGGGCAGAAAAGCAGGCAGGCAGGATCGGGGAAAAACGAGGGTTTAATCGGGTATCGGGGACCAGGGAACATCCGACGCAGACTAACATCAATGACAGACACTGAACTGAGGCAAGACACGGACTGAAATAGACAAGATAACAGGGTACAGCTGGGTACAATCAGGGAAGCACACGAGGATAATCAGGGGGCGTGGCACACACGAGGATAATCAGGGGGGCGTGGGACACACGAGGATAATCAGGGGGCGTGGCACACACGAGGATAATCAGGGGGCGTGGCACACACAAGGATAATCAGGGGGCGTGGCACACACGAGGATAATCAGGGGGCGTGGCACACACGAGGATAATCAGGGGGCGTGGCACACACGAGGATAATCAGGGGGCGTGGCACACACAAGGATAATCAGGGGGCGTGGCACACACAAGGATAATCGGGGGGCGTGGCACACATGAGGATAATCAGGGGGGCGTGGCACACACAAGGATAATCAGGGGGCGTGGCACACACGAGGATAATCAGGGGGCGTGGCACACACGAGGATAATCAGGGGGCGTGGCACACACAAGGTTAATCAGGGGGGTGTGGCACACACAAGGATAATCAGGGGGGCGTGGCACACACGAGGATAATCAGGGGGGCGTGGCACACACGAGGATAATCAGGGGGCGTGGCACACACGAGGATAATCAGGGGGCGTGGCACACACAAGGATAATCAGGGGGGCGTGGCACACACGAGGATAATCAGGGGGCGTGGCACACACGAGGATAATCAGGGGGTGTGACACACACGAGGATCGTACGAGCCGGGCATGACACATAGTCTTTGGATTGTGGGTGAAAAGTACTCAGTGGAAATCTTCTTGGGGTGAACCTGCAAACGCCACACACTGCGAATATTTTTTGGTATCCATGCATTCAGATTCACCAGCATTTCCCCTTTTTCAACTGATAGTGGGGGAGGGAGGGGGGGGGGGAGTGCAGGAAGATCCAAAGACAGTTTAATGTGAGAAATGATGAGAAACAGAAAAGAAAACCATGGTGATGGTCTGATAGCCTGCATCACTCTACTGTGCATCGTCGCTATTATTAAACTGAACAGGAGATTCAACAAAGAAATATTTTTAATTTCACATGTTTTCCCATAATTATCTCAAACTAGACAGATGCTAAATGAGAACAAATGAGGGGGAAGTTTTTCTTTTTTAGCTTCCCTTCCGCTACTGTCAGGAACCCAGATTTGTGCACTGACTGTCAAATTATTCATTGTTGTAGTGCAGCCTAATCTCCTGAAAAAGTACTCCAATATTTTCAGATATATTTTAGCATAAGAAAATGAAAACCAGCTACAGTTAGTTCTCTGTGTTTAGCTCAGATAAGAAACACGGGGCCTTGTCTGGGGAGTTAAACAGCACCTCTAGCTGTAGACGTCTGCAATACAGTTAAAGGACTGACCACTTATTATTAGTGAAGTCACACATTAGTATGTAGCTGTTATCATTAGGTTTGCAACCTTTGTTGTGGGGACTAAGTTTCCCCATAGTGTGTCCCTGTTGACTGACATACCATAATCAGATGCAGATCCTGCATTGACAACTAACATTTGAAACGTAACTGCAAGTGTAGTAATGAAAAATAATTATGTTCAGCCACAAAAAAAGTTAATGATACATGTTATATGTATTTGCTCCATTATTTTAATATCTTTGAATACAATTTCATTTATGACTATGCTTGTTCCAATAGACGTTGGCATATACAAATTTACAGATGGTGGAAATTTGCCTTTTTATAATACACACATACTATGATTTAAGTGAACTTTTTAACTCAAGTTTGTAAGTTAATTTCTTCAGGCTCCTGCAAGTTAGCATCACTCATAAAGTATGTCCGGCATCTGGCCTACTGATATTTTTCTGAGAGGTGATCCACATGCACTGCAATAGTTAATGAAATTTAAGTACAGCTACCACCATGAAGATCTGACAAATTGTGTCTAAATCTCAGCAACGATGAAACCAGCGGCGCTCTGAGGTACACAGTATTTCCAATATCTTTCAACTAACAGACGCTGCAGCCCTCCTAAGACATCATGCGGTTTCCCCATTAGATTTCAGTCTAGACTCTGCTCTCCCCATGAGACATTTCACTTACAGGTCCAGGTGTGCTGGAAACCAATTACAATCGAAATGAAATTAAGCTTATTTGCTATTTCTATACATACTTGAACATTAGAATGTGTTAGCTTCTTCATCTGTCCTTTTTCGGCATTGACACCGTATCTGTCATCATTAGGTTGGTAAAAATAAAGAGATTTTAGTTAGAAATAGGGAGATCTTTGTTTAAAAAAGGAAGATTTTACTACAGCAACCTGATCTCCCTTGGAACAACTTTGTAGGTCGAAAGAACATACCGTCTGCGTACCAACTGGCAGGAGGATCACTGACAATGAAATTTGCCACGGAGGACAGGGAATAGGGGTAGTGGAATCGATTCTCATGATCTTGAAAGTTTGGGTGTGGAAAATTGTGAGTTTATCTGGAGGAATGATACATCTCGAATACAGCAGGAGGAAGGGTGGAAAAATGGGAGAGGGCTGGGGAAACTGGGAGTGTTGGTGGGATTCGATAGACATGCTGATAGAGGTGAGCGTGAAACCCATCCAGTGCTTCTGCAGCATTTTTTTTGGGGGGGGGGATGTAGAACCGTGCACAGGGGCCTGATGGAGATGGGTCCACACTTATGAGCAGGATATTACATCCCCAGGTAGGTACCTACTAAATGACACGCTGCCCCTCCTGCCTGGTTAATACGAACTAATGAAAATGTTTGTATTTCTGTGTTTTTGTTGATAAGACGGTGAATATTCAGCAACACTTAGAAAGCCAATAAAGAGTTCCTAATATTGCTGAATTTGACTTGTAAGCCTCTGTTCCTCCATTAAAGTCTAAGTAGCGCCTGACAGTTTTCTTTCTAGTTGGTCAGCTTGTCTGTCTGAGTGCTGTCTCTGATGGGCTGCCTCCCTGTCTCTGATGGGCTGCCTCCCTGTCTCTGATGGGCTGCCTCCCTGTCTCTGATGGGCTGCCTCCCTGTCTCCGATGGGCTGCCTCCCTGTCTCCGATGGGCTGCCTCCCTGTCTCTGATGGGCTGCCTCCCTGTCTCTGATGGGCTGCCTCCCTGTCTCTGATGGGCTGCCTCCCTGTCTCCGATGGGCTGCCTCCCTGTCTCCGATGGGCTGCCTCCCTGTCTCTGATGGGCTGCCTCCCTGTCTCCGATGGGCTGCCTTCCTGTCTCTGATGGGCTGCTTCCCTGTCTCTGATGGGCTGCTTCCCTGTCTCTGATGGGCTGCTTCCCTGTCTCCGATGGGCTGCCTTCCTGTCTCTGATGGGCTGCCTCCCTGTCTCCGATGGGCTGCCTCCCTGTCTCTGATGGGCTGCCTCCCTGTCTCCGATGGGCTGCCTCCCTGTCTCTGATGGGCTGCCTCCCTGTCTCCGATGGGCTGCCTCCCTGTCTCCGATGGGCTGCCTCCCTGTCTCTGATGGGCTGCCTCCCTGTCTCTGATGGGCTGCCTCCCTGTCTCCGATGGGCTGCCTCCCTGTCTCCGATGGGCTGCCTCCCTGTCTCTGATGGGCTGCCTCCCTGTCTCTGATGGGCTGCCTCCCTGTCTCTGATGGGCTGCCTCCCTGTCTCCGATGGGCTGCCTCCCTGTCTCCGATGGGCTGCCTCCCTGTCTCCGATGGGCTGCCTCCCTGTCTCCGATGGGCTGCCTTCCTGTCTCTGATGGGCTGCTTCCCTGTCTCTGATGGGCTGCTTCCCTGTCTCTGATGGGCTGCTTCCCTGTCTCCGATGGGCTGCCTTCCTGTCTCTGATGGGCTGCCTCCCTGTCTCCGATGGGCTGCCTCCCTGTCTCCGATGGGCTGCCTCCCTGTCTCCGATGGGCTGCCTCCCTGTCTCCGATGGGCTGCCTCCCTGTCTCTGATGGGCTGCCTCCCTGTCTCTGATGGGCTGCCTCCCTGTCTCCGATGGGCTGCCTCCCTGTCTCCGATGGGCTGCCTTCCTGTCTCCGATGGGCTGCCTCCCTGTCTCCGATGGGCTGCCTTCCTGTCTCCGATGGGCTGCCTCCCTGTCTCCGATGGGCTGCCTCCCTGTCTCTGAGTCAGACATGAGAGGCTGTAACAAAAAAAAATAATTCAAGCCACAACAAACGAAAACACACTGCTCTCTCTCATTCGCAACACAAGCAAAAATATTTAGGTTATATAGGCTCTATGTTAAATGATTTCACATGTTTTATTATAATAAATTAGCTAAATGATTTATTATATGTTGAGAGTCTGTCATTTGGAGCACAAAATTTTAAACTACTTTTTTGTTTGTCTGTAGTTTCTAGTGACTTCAGTGTGAAACAGCCTATTGTGTAATTCTTAGGCATCTCACTGAAATCTTACATGTTTTGTAACGTTTTGTACAGCACGCCTTGTTCAGCTCATAATATTTTCCCATCTTCTGTAAGTTTCCTGTTTGAAACTGACAAGATTTTTTACATTTTTTTATTTTTTACTTCTAATTCAAAATGGGCAGCTTACAGTAGACGGCAGTGTACTACAAGCTGAGTAGATTTCCTTCCCGCTGTAACCAAAGACTAACTCTGGGCTCTAAAGTAGTTTTCAATCAAAAGCAAAAAAGACTCACCCTTTTGAAATATGTTAGACAAAAAAATATTTCATTACAAAACTCAGCTTTTAAAATACAGAGAAGCATCAGCAGATATTTCAGGATTTTCCTTATGTCTTTGGAAACAGAAGCAAGAAGGATGTCTGTTCTGGAGTATATGCCTCATTTCCTACCATGAGCTTGTATTCAACACAACAGGAGATTTGAATGACAAATGGTTCAGGTTACTGCTGTGAGCATTTGCAAACTTTGGGCGATTTAGCTGCTGATGAAGACAGACTTCTTGGTAAAGTCGGGTAACATTTTTAGAACTGAAATGAAAATGTGAGCCAAACACATTAATATTAGGCAAATCATTGGCTGTTTGAACTTATTGAAGATCATTTGGGATGAAATTGTGCACATTCCCTTTGTCAATGTAACATTTAACATTAAGGTAATGAAATACATGGAAGTTGCAAAAATATTCAAACGCATTTTTTATGCTCTTGATAGACAGTACAAGAGGTATAGTCTTTTGGCATAATGTGTTAGTAATTTGACCTTAACAGAATTCAGCATGTGGGGTGGCATGGTGGTACAATACTTACTGTAGTATTGCTCTTGCACACCTGGGTTTGACTCTCCGCCAGGGTTCCATGTGTGTGGTGCTTGTATGTTCTCCTCATGTCGTCATGGGGTTTCCTCTGGGTATTCTTATCTCCCCCCATGGTCCAAAAACATGCTAAGGTTAATTGGACCTGCCAAATTGTCCATAGATGTGCACGTGTGTGTGAATGGTGTGTGAATGTGCCCTGTGATGGGTGGGTGTCCCATCCTGGATTGTTCTCTGCTACCTGCCCCCATTGTCTGGGATAGGCTCTGGCCCACCTCTGACCCCGAATTGGACAAGTGGCTATATAAAATGGATGGAAACTTCAGTATACACGGCAGCCTGTAGATCAGAAGCAATAAACCTCGATATTCATTATAATCACATTTATGTAGCTTGAATTTAGGTAGCATAACTTGAAAATGACTGCAGATTCTTTGTTCCATCTAAAAACAGCATCCAATTCAATCATTGAACTACCCACCTAGGAACTTGTATGTCAAACAATAATTGAAGAGCACATTTCAAAAACTTCTTATTGAGAAAATTTCTGTGGAAATCTAACGAATGGTCTGCATTAGATTACATGACGATTGAGTGAGTTTTGGCAGTCTTATCTCAAAAGCGACACAAATGATCTGAGTGACTTTTGAAAATTTGCTCTTAAATTTATCCATTAACTTTAGTTCCTCGGTGTGCATTCGGCAAGTATTACCTGCCTAGTTTGTTTGTTGCTTTAAAGAAAAATAAATATAATGATAACTGTAAATGAAAGTAACATCTTGCCACATGTGGACTGAATAAAAAGTGCATGAGGAGTGTTTTAATTGCCAGACACCAACTAAGAGTAAAAGGGACCTGATATTCTGTCATGCAAACAACATGCTGCTCTTCCCAACTGCTCACAATGTGATTAACCACAGTCTGGGAGCTTCCCTTCTAACCAGCTCGACCAAAAGCCCCCGATTCTTATGAAGCCTGAGGGTTTTGCTCTGCTTTTCCTAACTGTGTCAGCAGTTAAGATACAAGTCGGCTTGTATCTACTCTGCATGCTCAGTTGACTTCTTTCAATCAAAATCCCCAGGGTGACTCCAAGCATACACCTGAATCCTGAAACATCCACACCAAATCGAAGGTGCTTACTGCTTTCTGAATTGAGTGGGAACTCTTAATCAATGATTCTCAGCTACTTTTGCAGATCCCATGAACCTTTTTACAGTTTTTTTTTTCAATTATCGTTTAACTTTATTTCATATAACTAAATTATAAATATACGTTTTCCCTCACTGGCAGATCATGACTTGTGCTGAATTGGCAGGATAACAATTCCATTAACAGCCTGAGAACAGGATGAGAATGCAGATCAGCAGACCATACAGACACTGTGTCCTTTCCTACGCTTAATGTATAAATAGATAAATGGAACAAACAGACCGAAAGGCTGCTTCAGTCCGACTCAGCCTCATGTGACCTGGACAGTGTTTCTGTGCAAGTGTGTCCTTCTCAGCAAAGGGGAAGTGCTCTCCCAGGCATCATGCAGGGCAGTAACAGAGAGTGGGGGAAGGCAATGAAAAAATGTAACAGCACAACAGGAGTAGTTAGCAGAAGATGTAATGCATTTGGCGTATTTAAGGAAAATTTGAATAAAACACATTTAGACACCTGTTCATAAGGGTTATGAACAGTTATGCAATACCAACCATAATGCTAATAACACAAAGGTAGTTTTTCAAATGAAGGATCGCAGTATTCAAATTGCTGATAAAATGATGTCGTCAAACACTTTTCTATTTATGATCTGCTATGTAGCAAGAATTTACGTTGCATAACCATTTGATGATGCCCTGAATGGCTCGCTGGTGGCAAGACAGATATTACACTGAAGTTGCTGTTGTTTTAGTATTTCAAGATGCAGCTGGCCCCAAACTTCAAATAACTGATGGCATCGTACGAAGAACTCTAAAAATAGAAAAGCGGGTAAAGTAATTATCTGCAATCCTTTTGACTTTCATCTGTGCTGTGGAAGAAAGAATTAAGTTGGCAGCTGGCGTATTTATTCTGTCCTGCCCTGTATAGGTTCTCTTGTTCTCTGAGCCCAGTGTTTGCTTTGAATGGGCAGCATATTTCATACTGAGAGGAACTAGCATTGTTTTTTTGCCAATTCAAATACTAAGCATCTCTGCACTTTCTGTCTATGCGATGTGTTTCTACTTTATTTTAACGGGAAAAAGCCTCTCTCTCTCTCTCTCTCTCTCTCTCTCTGCCCCCTCTCTCTCTGCATGTAAATACACAGACAGCCATAAACAAACACACACACACACACACACACGCACACACACACACACACACACACACACACACACACACACGCACGTGTAGGGTATACCAATCCTTATGGGGCCAGCTCATTCACTTCTATGGGAAAAATGCTAACTATGACAACCTTAACCCCCAACCTGCCCTAACCATAACCATGAATGACCAAGCAAAATACAAGAGTTTTTGCATTTTTAATTTTTTCGTAGCAGTCACTGATTTTTGTAAAATAGAGTTTTCCTTTATGAGGACCAGGAAACCTAGATATTTATTGCCTTGTTTGTAATGTTTTATGAATGCATTATTAAGTGTTATGAATGTGTTCATAGATTGTTATAGATATGGCATTCATAGAAAGTGTTACTACCCTTATTAGTATTTACTCATTGGACAAATCTTTTGTTTTTTTTATTCATGTCATATTAAATATTCAGTGTCCCAGATATCACCTTATGCATGGAAAATTATTCTAGAGTGCAGTCCTGTATTTCTCAAGGTCGTAATGTTTGCTTTGCTTTCAATTTCAATTTTCCATTGTCAGATTGACAAAATAACATTAAATTATGTTCATTACAATCAAATATACTCAACAGATTTTAAGGCACCTGAAAGCCAAGTTTAATATGTAAGAACACAGGCTATTGTAAAAAATTGCTAAAAACACAGAGAATTTGTTTGTATCATTCTTGTCATATATATTTTTTTTAAAAGCCTCAGGATAAAAACTGAATCATCATCATACTCTCTTTTAAATGTCAAAGCTTGCGTCATTTCTTGGTTTTGACTCACACCATTGAAAACTCCTGTTTCCAGTTTGCCCCATATTATCCGAGTCTGACAGGATTTTTCGGTACATCCTCACACAGCGTTTCTGGGTTAGACAGCCAGTCTGAGCACCCAAAAGGGAAACACTGGAGTGCAGTCAGTAGTCAGGCTTATTAATGCTGAAATTCAGGCACCTGCACAGACCGAGCTGAAGTAGGGAACTCGCAAATTTCACTGTTAGGTCTTGAAAGGAAATTTGCCTCAAGGATATTTTTGTCCTGTTAAAAAGAAATATGTTCTTGAGTTCTAGTCAAACTAGTTCAAATTTGCACATTTTATGCAACATTTTGATAATATGATGATTTTTAAATAAGAAGGCAAACCTGTCTTTGGGGATGTATAAAAGAACCCATAGCTGCTTAGCCTCGTGACAGTTTAAGAAAAATCTTTTTTTCCATTTGTCCTTCAACTCAACAGAGGCATTTTAAATTGTGCATCAAGACTGATTACAATCAGATTTTATTTTACAAATTGTCATTGTAATTCTCATACTAATTAACACATTCTGCAAAATTGAGAACAAGGAAAAACCCAACCTATACAAGGCCAACTTATCATGATACAGGGGATGAAGTACTTGAGGACGGGCATCAGGAAAACAAAAAGGGCTTTATTATCAAAACAGAAGTGGACAACAAAAAGGACTGCAAAAATGGTAAGACTAACTCTGGGATGAGCACAGGCAACAGAAGGACTGATGTTAATGACCAGCCAGGAGAACACAGGACTGGGAAGCACACATATATAGGACTAATGAGGGACTGATATGATTCAAGTGTTGACATTTACTACATTGGGATCGGGGATTACGAGCAGAACATCGCTGGGAAGAAAACAGGAGGATTTTGGAGAACCAGCAGCCACCCCTGTTGGTCATACCAGGAGTTGGACATGATAGGTCATGACAGAGCACCCCCAAAGCGTGCACTCCAGGCATGGGAGACACCACGACCTGGATGGGACAAATGGGACCACAGACAGGACAGGGCATGGCTGGACCGATAGAATATATGGGACATACACTAGATGCAGGTCAGAAACTGGACAGAAGGCACAGAGACCAAACCACAATGGCACCAAGAAAACAAACACAAGACACTGGGCCAAGCTCGTAACATGGGTAAAACTGACCACATTGTGGACACCAGGCAAGACACTAGGGGCAGAGCACAGAAGAAGATACATAGCAGGACTAGGGACACAGAAAAGACAGGGGTAGGACCAAGGACCAGAAGGGCAGCAGAAGGGACAACCACAATGACACACTCCAGGACAGGGCGGACAGGTAGAGGGACAACAAAGACAGGGATAGAAACATAAGAATGAGACAGCACAACTGGAGGAAGGAACAACTGGAAGAAGCAGGGAACAGTCTGGGACTCTTACGGACCCTGGGGAGCTGGGCAGTGACCCTGGGATGTGAGCACTTCCGAGCCAGACCGCAGACTTCACAGAACTGAAGGGCCTCAAAGAGCCAGTGAGACCGGATGGTGTAAAGGAGACTGCAGGACTGGAGAGTGCTGAGACAGCACGGTCAGGGGGCACTGAGGAGACAGAAGGACTAGGGCGCTGAGGGGACAGCAGGGCTGAAGCAGGAGTGTGCCATGGGTCCCCTCCCTTGGGCCTCTGCAGGACAGTGACCCGAGAGGTCAGTGTTGTGTAAGCGAGAGTTTGGGCAGCCGGCATGGATGGTGTGCCCCCGTCCCCCCCTCCGGAAGGTGAAGACTCAGCCAGCCTCTCTCTTGGACCCCAGCTGATACTAGTGGCCACCCTGGGACCGAATCAGCCTAAGCCTTGGACTTAGGAATGGGCCCAGGGAGTGGAACACAGGGCAAGACCTACAGGGTACCACTCTAAGTCTTCCAAAAAGCCATCTTCCAGATCAGTGCCATTTGACCTGGCGGCAGCTGTGGAATTGGACATTGACCTGGAAGTGGCCGTGGAGTTGGGCGTTGACCTGGTGGCGACCAGCAGGGGATTCAGGTGGCAGCAAGAAGGCCTCCCAGGCAACAAAAGGAGACAAGGCAGGTGCCAATGGGACACCAAGAGATGAGGTGAGTATTGGGGGGAAGATGAGGCGGGTGCTGTTGGGATACCAGAAGATGAGGCAGGAGCCAATATGACAGCAGGAGTGGAGTGGGGCTGAGTTTGGGCACAAACTGCAAAGAAGTGGTAGACTGAGCAGTTTTATGCTGAGCAGCCATTGCATCTCCCCCATACAGCACTGTCTCTCTGTCTCCTGGGGATCTGCACCTGGGGTGAGCTCTGCTATTATCTGCCCTGACCATATGAAGAATGCTCTGGCCTTGAGCATCTTCGATGAGGTGGGATTGAGGGTTCACTCCAGGGGGGCATCTTGAAGTGAGAAGAATTATTCAGCTCGCTGGCAGGGTGGCTCCAGAGGGATTAGCACAGGGTCTGGAAAAGTGACATCCTGCGGGAGTCTGGAGAACCAGGGGTCCCAGGTAGCATCAGCTTGGGCCTGGTGCCCTTGGGTTTCCTCTTCCATCACCTTAACCCATACGTCGTTGGCACTAGCAAGACAATCAGCACGGCGGGCAGCTCCTCCAGATCGCTGTCACTCATTGAGTTATTTAGCAGGCTGTCCATAAACCACCAAGGTGAGCAGGCAAGAGACTCTGGGTGTGGAAGGAGGCTGGGAATAGGGGAGATTGTGTAGGCAGAGATGCGGAGCATAAGGGGATCAGGGGAATAGTCGATAGTCAACTTGCAGAGTCCAGTCATTCTGTCATGACACGAGGGACGAAGAACTCAAGGGCAGGTGTCAGGAAAACAAAAGAAGCTTTATTTTCAAAACAGAAGCAGGGAAACAAAAGGGACTGCAAGGGGTCAAAACAGGAAGACTAACTCTGGGATGGGCACAGGCAACAGGAGGACTGACTTTAATGACCGAACGGGGGAATACAGGACTGGGAAGCTTGTATATATACGGGACTAACCAGGGACTGACCTGATTCAGTTGTTGATGTTTACCACATTAGGATTGGGGATTATGAGCAGGAGACAGCTGGGAAGAAAACAGAGTAGCAGTGACCCCTGCTGGTCATACTGGAGGGTAGAAAGGATGAGTCGTGACATAACCATTGCATTCAGTACAACAATTTGCACTTTGCTAGTTTATAATTACAATGAGAGTGAAACCATTAATGAAGGCTCAGCTGGAATCTGCACGCCCTAGCAACCCCTAGACCAGCCTGCCTGCTATGTTATAACTGCACAAGACATCAATGTAGAACAATTTAATTAATTATTATTATTATTATTATTTGCAGATTCACTTTGTAAAGCCATTTCAATGTGGTTGGTGTAAAATTTATTTTGTTAGTTGCTTTAGCTGGAATGATAAAGTTTATAATGTACAATACTGTGTAAAAGTACAGCCAGAATCAGATTCAGAATGAGAATGACTCTTAGAATCCTGGAGGAAATAGTTTCTAGTTGTAGACTGCATAGTACAGAGATGCATAAAAGATAACAAATTAAGTGGGTGAGCATGATAATAAGCATGGTACTGTGGCAATAAAATACAAGTAATTATTGTATTGCTAGCAATTTTGGCACAAAGGTACATAGATAGGCAGATATTTAGGCAGTTTTGCGCATGATCCCGGGGTGATTTACTGGTTGTACAATTTAAGGCCCGTCGGAAGGAATGATTTCCTGAGGCACTCAGTGGAGTATTTTATGTTGAGGAGTCTATGGTTAAATGTGCTTTTCTGTCCAACCACAACACTGTGAAGTGAGTGAGCGGAATTGTCCACGATTAACTGAGGTCTGGATAGCTTCCTCCTTTTCTCCACAGTGTCAATAGTGTCCAGCTGTTTCCTGAGAAATGACCCGGCCTTTTTCATCAGCATGTTGAAAATAAAGCTGGGTCATAAATGTATATTTGCTGAGAAAAAAAAACAATTTCATATTCACTATTATCAATAGTGACACAATAAAAACTTCTCCAAAACGTTACTGATATCTTGTTGTGTGGCTAGAAAAATGTTGCTTCTGTTCCCAAACTTCTCTTCGTGGGCACCTCAGCCATTCTGTGCGTTTGTTAAAGTTTACCATCAGCTCATTTAGTTCATTCATTAAATTAGCTAAATAACTTGATAAGGTTTCGATTAGCCAAATGGATGCTAGTGGTTGAGTGAAAAAATACATCTGTATACTGAATGGGTGCTGCAAATAATGAGGTGATTTTAGGAGAATTTGTGAAATTGCTGAGCTGACACACTTTGAGAGGCATAATATCACACTTGTACATCAACATGAAGATCATTGAAACATTTTTTTTGACTGCCCAACAACTTTGCATAGTTGTGCAAGACTAGTGAGAAATATTTGCCTCTCTGAATATAGTGGATTTCCATCGTTTTCACTTTGATAAGAAGTTCTGCATGACTTATCATTTAAATTACATTAACTTAAAATGACATAAAATTACGAAATTATATTGCTGTTTCAATTTAATTATGAAAGATAGTGAAATATTCAAACTCTAACCCTTTGACCAATATCAAGCACATTAGAAGGTACATGGTAACAGAATTTATCCATACTGATAAGGCAAAGCGTAAGAACATACTCTGTCCATAGGAAAAATGGTCTAGGAAAAATGTTACGGAGTTATGGAGATAAACTTGATTCAAGTATTTTTCAGCTGGAGAACTCTTAGGTACCTAATTGGTGTAGAATGAAACGCAAGAATTCATACTAGGGTGAAAATGCAAAAATATATTAGCCCTGTACTTGCCTGCATGTCAGAAAAATGCGGAGTAAAATCTGCATTTTCTCACCCACGATGTGTCAAATGGACTTGCAGTAATATGTCTCAGAGATTTTCTTTCCACAAAAGGCCCCTGTTACTTCCTTCTCAAAGCACTGCCCATCTTATTGTGCCAAAAATGAAGACCCCAGGAGCGGAAGGCTCGCAGCTTCTTTACTTTCCCCTTATCCAGGATTCAAGCAAAGTCTATTTGTTTAAGTCTAGAGGAAAAACTTGTCTAATTATACCCGAAGGTGCTGCATTTCAAGAAATGCCCATTTTGACCTCCTAGCAGATCACCGACCAATGATAGTCGTATTCGGACATTTCACATCAGATGTATCACTCCGCTTACAGGTGAGTCTAAAAACCATTACTTAGTCAAATTTAATTGAATCAAAGTAGTTGGGAGCGGGTCAGCTGTGTTGCGTTGAAATATTTGTGCTGCTTGGCAACAGTCAACAGTTGGGTGGTTTAATACTGTTACCTTATAAATGCTACTTGACGAACTTTTGTATAAAAGCAATAACATACTCAAAGTTGTGCTGTTGTTCTCCAGTATATCTTCGGTACTTGGCCTGCGGCCTCGTGTCTATCACAACTATGATATATCGGAGTACAACCACACTCCTTCTCTTGTTATTGCTTAATTATAAATGAAAGCTTTATTTGAGCTTATGAAGTATTATACTCAACACTGTAATGCCTTATGACTGTCAATAGAAGGTGCTGTAATGCTTTATTAATTCTTATACTAACCATTACAATGCATTATGAAGGTATCTATAACGCATTATTGATGACAGCTTCACGTAAAGTGTTACCATTATTCCTTAATATGCCCTACTGTGGACTAGTATGCCATACAAACCTCCTCCTATCCTTCCTTATACAGAATGCAAACCTAATTGAATAACATGGCTAGATAGATGGGTTCTCCATGATGTGAGAGACTGCAGTTTACGTGAAATGTGTAGCACCAACCTTGCCCCAGGGAGATGGCCAAGGGGCAAAGCAATAAAACAAGGCAGCAGGAAATCCAGTCAGCCTTATAAGCTTCAGCGGATTACATTGTCCATGATTTTTTATATTATTCCAAAAGCTATATCGTTATGCGCTAGCATGAAAGTACCGGTGGCATTTAAAATGCGCTGCAATAAGGTATATTCTCTGGTGCTTATTTTTAAAATGGCATACAGCCATATGTTCAATTTTGCCATAGGCCCCCAGCTGGTGAATTCCAGTGATGACCTTTTCCATGACTACTGCACCGCATACTTCATGTGATATGATTTGGTTTTCAGCAGAATGCTATTGTTTTTATTGCAAAATTGTTGTACTCTCTCTCCTGCTACGAACGTGAAACTGATCGTACAATGAGCAGTATATATTTACATGCAAAACGTTCAGGACACTAATTATCCGAGCAAGGTATCCTGAAAAGTTTGAGTGAGCTGCATGTAACTAAAACCTCTCACTACCTTAATCCTGAAGCTAAGCTGAACTTCGTTCTCTGCTTGACTGATCAACGTTCCGTCTAGATCAATCAGTTCTTTGTAGTAGTGATGTCACTTGTCCTTAGGGATCCAATTAATGTGGGGACAGCAACATTTTGCAGAGAGAGAAGGAGCGGAAGAGGATATTCAGAGGACAGTTCTTTTGTTAATGTTTACATGATCTCATGGGCAACTATAATTTAAAAACATCTTTAAATCATTTACAGATATGCTGAATGATATCTGTATGTGACACAGAATGCGTATCATCTAATTTAGGAACGTGACAATTTAGTTGCTGTTGCGAAAGTTGCAGCTTAGCAGCATTAATTTACAGATGCAAGTGACCTTATTAACTTTTACAAATTGTAAAGTAAGTCTTAGCTAACTGGCTGGTTGAGTGTTCCCAGTCGCTTATTTTTATTATTTATTTGATCTAGAGTGATTAACTAATGGAAAAATTCATTAGCTAAGCGACAGATGTGGTGCTTTTAAAAATAAGCTAGATTTCATGTTACATTATGAAAATATTTCTGAGATTTTTTTTTTTTTTTACTCCGACAGACCTCTCTTAACTTTGAAAACTTTATCTGAGACCATTAAAAATATGTAAATTACAAATCAGCATGTAAATAAACATGAGAAATTATAATAAATGTGTCTTTTAGTAATTTAAAATCTTGATGTTCTACAGCATGTCATTACACTGGAGAATTTATTAAACTATTCAGTCTGTTAGCTTCCTTGCAAAAGCTGTAATGGATTTCGTTCTGATATATTTTGAGATGCTGTAGTGTGTATCAGACAACGCATTACATTCTTTTACCATTATTCACACACACGTTAATGTTTCCCTTCTCCCTCCTTTTAATTTAGTATCACACACATAGACAACCTATTTAAAATTGATTTTGATCATTTATACTGAAAATTTTTACAAATTACTAACTAAATTCAACTAACTTGGGAAACTCCATGATAGTTTAAATGTACTTTTGGGAATTACTCCATTTGTCTCGGATGTGGTATTTGCACGCACCAAATCTGAAACACAATACAGTAAATCTGGGCTCAGTAATTAATTATATCTGTGAGGTAGTGTGGATAACATTCTAAACCAATTAGGAAACTAACGCTGTGGACTTCTCTGCATGTGACAGCAAATGAAAACAACCTTGTACAACTTAAACATTAAGTACAGCTGAATTAAAGAGTTTTTTTTTGCTTCCCCAGTTAACAGGGAATGCTCCCAGACCATTACTTAAAGGACGTCTCAAAGCTGGCATGGAACGTTCTTACTGTAACTTGTAACGTTATTTCCACGTGTTACATTTTAACAAAGGTTCTGTCAGTGTTTTCACAGTAACATTATTACCTGATTATCTTTTTAACATGATGCTGAGAAATATTGTTTTATAATAAAACTCATTTTGTGAAAACATGACAGGTGAATACAACATCTATTGCTGAACGCATGACCTTTGACATTTTTACCTGCTGCTCTACCAAGTCCTTTGTTAGTGCATGCATTATTTTTCTTAGTTGTAGTAATAGTTGTAGTAATGAGATAACATTCTGGGAACATAAAAACTGGACACTTTGGACGTTTCCATCCCTTATTAATCAAAATGTAAAATACTTGTTCCTAGAATGGAAAATTGCTAGCTGGGACCAAATTGTAGATTACATTGTTTATCCAGCAAAAGAGTTCATTTCAGTTTGCATACAGGTACGTGTCTAAAACAGACCCAACATCAGTAATGCATTATTTTACGCTGCTCCTAGAATCAATCATATAGTAAATGTCAGGCTTTGCTTCTCATAACCTTTTTAATGTGTGGAATAGTTCAGGGGGAGGCACTTGAGATTGATAAGCTACTCCTGAGAGCAGGGGAAGTTGATGTTGAGTATTGAGGTTTATGATTTATAGTTATTGGGTGGTGATTCAGTGCTTGTGTTTATAACTAGATGCGATTGTTGAAAGGGTAGTTGTCTATCTTATCTTACTCACATTCTTGCTCTCCGTATTATTTTCCTGCCCCAAAATGACCTGAGCTTCAATATTTTTTTTTTCACACAAAGAAAATGTGGTAAATATTCAGAGAAATTGCATTACACCATGACAGCTGACATTTTGTTTTCTGAAAGATTTCATCCTCACCGGGACACTAATACCCGAAGTGTATGAGGAAAGCTTATGAGCTCTGCAAATCAGCGGTGTGTTTCTGACATCATCGTCAACAGCTGCCTGTCTCTTCCTGCTTGTCTCCTGTGAAGTTATGGCTTTGGATTCTGAAGCAATATTCCTACATTACAGCTCTCGCAAACTTCTGATTATTATTTAATAAAATAGTATATTATATTATAGATTGTTGTGCAATTTATATGAAAACGCCAAGTGCTGACTGTGATCCAAATGTCATGAAGTGAAATATACAGTAAAAACATTAATTTAATTACCTTAAAACAAATAGATCTATTCAGCTTAATGGAATCCCTGTAATAAGTCACAATCACAGATATTTTGATGTTTGTATTTATAAATTTATGCAACTGACATTCCATCTTCGAGGACATCTGCTTAAAGGCTTTGTAATTATTGAAATGTTTACATATATATGACAAATTGTGCATATTAAAAAAGCCTGTTGATCTAATTTGCAAAGTTACATATGACATAATGCATTTTGCTGTAAAATGAATTTATCAAAGTTCATAGGAATAGTATATATCTTGTGATTCTCAATAATCCAAAAAAAAAAAATATATCAGGACTGCGCTCTTGAGGAGCAACACTGCCATTCATTAGCATAGTGCTATTAATATACACTATATGGAAAAAGTATTGGGACACTTGACCATTACATCACCAGCAACTTTTATTACTTCTCATTCTAAATCCATAGTTATTTATATGGAGCTGGTCCCCCCCTTTGCAGCTATAACAGCTTCCACTCTTCTGGGAAGGTTTCCACAAGGTTTTTGGAATACGTGTCTGTGGGAATCTTTGCCCACTCACACAGAAGAGCATTTGTGAGGTCAGGCACTGATGTTGGAAGTGAAGACATGGCTCACAATCTCCGTTCTAGCTCCTCCCAAACGTGTTTGATGAGATTGAGGTCAGGGCTCTGTGTGGGCCAGTCGAGTTCTTCCATACAAAATCCACCCAACCATGTTTTTATGGACTGGGACACAGTCATGCTGGAAAGGAATAGGGCCTACCCCAAACTATTCCCACAAAGTTAGAATAGTCCAAAATGTCTTCGTATGCTGAAGTATTAAGAGTTCATTTCACTGGAACTAAAAGACTAAGCTCAGCCCTTGAAAAACAGTCCCGTACCATTATACCTTCTCCACCAAAATTTGCAGTTGCCACAATGCAGTCAAACAGGCTACGTTTTCCCGGTATCCACCAAATCCAGACTTGTCCATCAAACTGCCAGACAGAGAAGCGTGATTTGTCACTCCACAGAACACGTTTCCACTGAGTCCAGAGGTGGTGTGCTTTACACCACTCCTTCTGACACTTAGCATTGCACCAGGCGATGTGAGGCTTGTGTGCAGCTGCTTCAGCCATGGAAGCCAATTTCTTGAAGCTCCTGGTACATAGTTTTTGTGCTGGGGTTAATGCTAGAGGAAGTTTGTAACTATGTAGTTACTGAGTCAACAGTGCGTGGGCAACGTTACGTGGTCATCCATTTTGTGGCTGAGTTCCTGTTATTCCTAAAGACTTCCACTTTGCAATAATACCATTTACAGCTGACCATGGAATTTCTAACAGGGAAGGATTTTCGCATACTGACTTATTGCCAAGGTGGCATCCTATGACATACCATGCTTAAGTGACTGAGCTCTTCTGAATGACCCATTGTTTCACAAATGTTTGTAAACCTGAGTGCATGGCTAGGTGCTTGATTTTATACACCTATGGCAGTGGGTCTGAATGAAACACGTAAATTATATGAAGAGCGGTGTCCCCTATACTTACATGTCCCCTATAGTTTTGTCCAACCAATGCCGCTTGGAGCTCTGTTCACCATGCGAGGAGTGTCACTCCAGATGATTTGCTTGTGCAGTTCCTCAATGGTGGAATGAGCTGCCAAACCACGTGCGGTCATCAAACTTCCTCTCCACCTTCTAGAAATGTCTTAAGGCCCATATGTTCCATGAATCTCTCTACTAACCTAATCCATCTTCACATTCCCTGAATGTTCTTATGTTGCACATCGGTTGTTGGATTTTCTCATTAGGTTCTTGGTTTAGGAGTAGGTTATTAGGAGTAATCTCTGCTCCAATACTGTTTATGCTTATACCCGGGCATTCATTAGAAGCTCAGCCATAGCTGCACCTATGCCTAGTTTACTGCTTCACAGCATGTACATTTGCAATGTGCTATTTGCCTCACTTATATCTTGCTTTGGAAAAAGTGTTTGCTAAATATGTAAAAATGTAAATGTTTATGTATTAACTTGGGCACATTACTGCTTGGTATGAGGCGCCAAGATATCAAACAGTGTTTGTCTGACATGTCGACACTCCTCATTTGACTTCATAATACTGGACTCTAGTGGTCTTTTATTACATTTGTTGAGCCTGGAAGGGAGGTGGTCTGGCCGAACCAAGCCTCAGCGTTGACATCTTCATCAACTTGTTGACAGTCACATTATAATGACTGACGAACTGCTGAATCTGTTCTGACAGGAGCTGGCAGAGTTTGCTCGGGGAAGCAACAAGAAAGGATCATCTGGAATTTTTTCAGTACTTAACTATGGGAAATGAACAAAGCAGGGGAGGCAAACCAGACTAATGTTTGATTTCCTATTCTTAGAAATATGCCAGTGTACAGACCAAGAATTTGGAAATGGCATTCTGTGCTATTTAATGACAATGACAAATGAATAAAGAAATGTCATGCTTATTATTGACGGCATGTATAATCCAAATGGGCAAGAGACTGAAAATTAAAATATAAAGCCTCGGAGGTATGGGTATAATTCCTTCCTCTGGCTCTGCGTGTATAGAGCTTACATACGTACATGTGTGTTTCTGTGTTTCTATGGGACTATGTCAGGTACTCTAGCTTCTTCCTACAATTTTGTGGAATAGTGTCTGAAGAATTTCTGTAGTATGTGTGTGTGTGTGAGAGAGAGACAGAGAAAGCGAGAGATAGAGAGAGAAAGAGAGAGTGAAATATGATGGGGTGGAATCCCAGCAGGTCATGCCCTGTGCTTCCTGGCACGGGCTCCAGGTTCACCGTATTAGATAAGCAATTATGTATGGATAGACTATTACCATCCGACTATATTGCCATTAGTCAAAAGTATTATGGCTTTTAAGCAGGGAGCTGAATTCCTTTGGTTTTATTTTCTGGTATACATATGGAAGCTTGTCGGCACACTGTACAAAGTTCTACAAAATGCATACAACCTACACTTTCATGCTGCCATTACTGAAATTTTGCATGTCGGGAGATAAATATGTATTTACGCAAATACATCACTTTGGCTAAGCTGAAATACTACTATTACCACACATCAACACCGTTATGTAGTAAAATGGTGATGCAAATGCTCTGTAATTACCTTGCATGAAAAAATTAATTCATACCTTTACAGACCACTTGATGTACAGTTTAAAGACAAGATTTGAATAACTAGCTACTCTCTTATATTTATGATGAATGATGACTGCTGAGAATGGTGTTTGAGTGTGCCCTGCCATGGTTCAGCGGCCCATCCCGGGTCGTTCCCTGTCTTGTGCCCATAGACTGCGGATTGTCCTACAACCCTGAATAGGATGAAGCCATTTCAGAAAATGGATGGATGGGTGATGGCCTTCCAGCCTTTCAGTGGACTGCCAACTGTAGCTTTCTATGAGAATACATTGCTTCCCTATTATACTGTCAGCACCTACAAGAGATTACTGATGTCTCATTAATGATCCTTTCCACCGGGAAGTGCGTCGTTGGTGTCCAAGGTAATTGGTTATTCAAGCCATGCTAGGGATTGCATGCTCATGGCAGATGCTCAATCCTTCGCAGTGGCTGAATCTGTAATTATTATGCTTCCTCGCATCTGACTAGGGTCTTGTACCACCTACAATAAGAACCTCTGGGTATGAATTAAGCTCTTAGTGCCAATGTGATAGCTATCAGGTCTGGTAACTGGGGCAAGAGTCCAAGCATGACAAGCCAGGGGGGATTACTACATTGTTGAGGAGATAGATGAGGGGTTTGACATAGATATATTCAAGAGCTGTCATAGAGTACAAATTATAGGGGAACAGACTTGGGGCTCTCTAGTTTTAAAGTGTGTTAAATACCTGCTCCCTGCAAAAGCTCCTAGCAACTTATGACTGTTACTTGCACGGTGGAAGATGAATTTTGCAATGGGTAAACGATTGTTTTTAGTTGGCACTTATATTTCCAAAACGGTAATGGGATATGGCGGTTCTGTAGATAGGATAAAGGAATTTCATCCAAACATCACCTATACTGTCACATTTTAGACAACATTTCTGTGTCTACTAATTTTGTATCAGTTGACAGGATACATTTAGCTAGAATTTTTGGCACTATTTCTTGTGCCTTTCCCCTCACATCATTAGTCCTAGCAAGCAGATCTTCTCTTCAACTCTCGCCGGCATCTCATCGCGTCTTCCTTTGCCTTAACCTAACAACTTCGGGACCTAAGAGTCCTGTTAGAATCGAAAGACTGTTACTCCTGCTGTCAGCCTGCACACTGCATTAATCTACCAGCAGGGAGGTGATCAAGTGCAACTATTCTTGCACAATTAGGCACTGACAAAACACTATTGCTCTCCCACATTATCCCAAGCCATTCCCCAACTAATTAGTTGTTTTTTTAGGAATTGACATGCTCATCTTGTCTAATTAAAAGCCTAATTGAAGCCGAAACCAGGACATGCAGTGTGCTGTTGAACTAAGGTTTGCATGCAATGTAACAGGGTCTATGGGAAAAATATTTACTCCACTGTAAATACTCCAGATCAAGGGGTATCCACTGAATTGAAAAACAAACAAGACTAAACAGAAACACACTGGCAAAAAATACTGAGAGCTAGTTCTTGTCTTTCAGAATTAAAAAATGTCTGTATATTGACCTAGTGCATATTTTAACTTAAATTTATGAATGCACATGAAAAAGAAAAGGTTTTTCTATTACAAAAAAAAACATCTTTGAACATCTTCCAACAAGTAGAGAAATAATAAATAAATGTAAACTGTGTGACCAAGACAGAGTAAGTTCATGTGTCCTCTGCTAGCACCTCAATGAGATCATGAGGCTATACGGGGTTTCAGTGATGCGCCATCGATAAACTCAAGCTTGAGTTGGAACTTCCCCTGCTTCAAAGGGTGGGGCAGATAGAGGAACATGAACTCTGTAGCCCTTTACTTTACAGAAATGATCAAATATGCTATGTTTGTGTATCTTTGAGAAGCATATAGTTAAAATAATTTTAAGGGCAGTTATTCTTCCATGGTGTCGGAAAATTGAGATGAGGTTGTGTTTTTTTAAAGGGCAGGACATATGCTGGGATTATATGCACACATTCTGGGAAATCAGTTTGTCAATGTTTTTTTTTTAACTAAGTAAACAGGAGGCCAGACGGAATGATGCCATACAGACCACCGCAGAGAAACTGTGCCAACGCTTTGAAAAAAAAATCTGCTATAAGTGATAACAGAATGGGATCATCAGAATGTGATTTTTATCCAAATACATACAACAAGTGACAAACAGCTAAGAGGAGTGATGAATAGACTAGCAGCCGAGTTAAGGAGACAAACCAAAGAGAAACATCAATCTCCAAGTGCGACGATTTGTTTTCGAAGAGACAGTTCAGTGGGATGAGCGCGTGCCACCGATGCGAAAGACAAAGTGGTCTGCTGTATGCTGAACAACTCTGTCTATGAATAGACAGTCCTTTTGATTACCTTTCCAGATAAAAGAACTTACCCACAAGGTTGCGTAAAATTAAACTCTCTGCAGGACCTTTTTCTGCTCTTAAATCTTTGTCATGAGAACAATTTTTCTTCAACTGAATAGATATTTTTCCTTGCGGGTACAGCTTTTTTGTATGCCCATACTGTGTTATGCACAGCTTACAAACAAAGCACAAGTCTGGTGAAAACCTGTGCTACAATATAATTTTCAGCTTCTGAAGTCTTACATCCATCCATCCATTTTCCAAACCGCGTATCCTGCTGGGTCGCGGGGGGTCCGGAGCCTATCCCAGACGCAATGGGCACGAGGCAGGGAACAGCCCTGGATGGGGGGCCAGCCTGAAGTGTTACATTTCCGAGCAAATTCGATATAGGAGTTCAATGGGGTTTTGGGGGCTGAATGTGTAAATAAAGAGCCAATTGACGGACAAACTTCACAGCATGTTTTTTTAACGTCCTTTAAGGAAAACAGTAGCAGAAGCTGAGCAAGAGGTTGATTTGACACCACCCAATATGTTTTTTTTCCAGGACAAATCATTCCATCCTTGATCAGGCAGGCTCCTGTTTCCTAAGGACTTTGACCACTGATAATCACTCCTTGGTCACCATTCCAGAACTCTGCACCTCTCCTGTTGATTGCTGCCACTCCGTGTAATGGTCTCTGTGGAGTGCATTAGGGTTTATTTGTGCAGTATTGTGGGAAAAGAGAAGCCTGTCAGATGCTGAGCACACAGCCGTCACAGAGAGAGAGAGAGAGAGAGAGAGAGAGAGAGAGAGAGCAACAACATTTTACAGGATGTCTTATAGATGCAGATTGACAATTGTTAAGCTTCAGTGTCTTGTAAAAGCCTGAAGGTTATGATTCATAACGTACGTATTGATCTTTCTGGGTGGGGAGCACTTTTCACAGGAAGGTGAGACTGAGTAATGTCTCGTGGATGCTAGGCTGGATGGGATTTTGCAGTTTTCCGGTCATAGACATGAGGCATACCCTGAAATTTTTCTCAGCGTTCATTCATTCCAAAATTACCCACTCCCCTGAAGAACTTCAGTTGGGCTCCTTTAAATTCAATTAAAAGCACTGTTTTACATTTTGATTATTATATGTTGCGTTTTTCTTTTTTTTTAATTCTCCTGTGTAGGAACTTCTAACAGGGCACTGCCTTTGCACAACCTGTGCATTTGTCACCTTTGGAATTACAATATCCATGTCTCCAGTGGGGCAGAGACTTAGTACAATTGCTTTATGTAAGTTGTGAAGATTTCATAGCTCACTGTTGTCATAGAGTCTGTGCACATCTCTCCCCTGGAGAAGTGGTTTCACTGGCTATGTGGAATTGCGAATTTGTGGTTTCATGGTGTCTACTACTTGCTTCCTGCAGAGTAGGAGTTTCCCCAATACATATTCAAGTCTCCTTGCAGACAGTGGCTTTGTCATAGCAAATCCACCTCATAAAAATAACCAGTGGGATGGATTGGAAAATGAATGTAAAAAAAAATCCCAGATACCCAGTCAGAAAGGTGACGGCTATCTTTAGTTTTGGAGGTTCCTTTCAATTAATCTGATATTCAATGATAAGCATCTTATGGATTAAGCTCAGCACTACAATGCGTAATACACAGAATGATGATACAAAAATAGTTTCTCTTAAAGTGTTAAAAAATTAAATTGCTTATCTTTGAAACATTTAGGTGCACTGTGAGACAAGGCAGAAACTGAAGAGTAACCAAATTAAGGAGAAAAAAAAAGCTATACAAACAAATATCTCTCTGATGAATGGGCCTTTTGTCCAAAGCACTGCGCTAGAACACAGACAGTGGTGGGTTTGCTCATTGATTGTAGCCATTAGGGGGTCTTATACCTGGCCTTAAAATGAGCTTCACTCATGTGTTCATCTTTAAAAGCTCTTTTGGGGCTGACAATTGCACACAGCAGGCAGGCTCTAAAGCCAGTCTGTGGTATTCTCCATACCGACTCGAGTCCTCTTTTCATCTCTGACATCTACAGAGTGCTGCAGAGAAATGGTCATATTGAAGGGGGGAGGGGGTGGGGGGGCGCAGTCTGTAAATGTTTAATAGCTAATGCCTGGCCACGCCGTGCCTATCTCTCCCCTCGCACCAGTCAAAAAGCAGCTTACAGGTAAACAGTGGGGAAGTTCATCTCAGAAAAAACTGGCCTACCTGCCGCACTGGAGTTGTTGGCTCATTAATCATGGTCGAGGGGGAGGTTAGGCTGGGAGATGAAGTGAAGTGTGCGGTGGTATCTCGCAAAGCTAGCGAAAACCCTTTAAGTGATTAAAGAACTGGATTTGTGACTGAGAGGTAGCCTTTTAGTGCCAGAAAGTGTTACGCCCTCTTTGGTTCAAATAAAGCTAAACTGCTTACAAAGGAATTTGATATAAATATACGGTATAATCTAAGCTATTAAGAACCAAAATAATAATTAAAAACCTTTAAAGGAAAGAACAATATTCATTACTATGTGCCAATTTATAACCAGATGATGATAAATCTGCACTATGAAATTATAACTACAATGTATCCTTCACATGGTAAGGCAGAGAAGTTAAACCTCCTGGTCACCCTGAGCACAGTGGTTTGTTTAAAAAAACAGGTTTTCAAGCTGAAACGGAAGACTGATGGTGAACGCTGTTTGTCAGGAAAAAAACAATAAATATTCATGCGATTACCATGAAAAAAACATCATGGGAAAAGTATTGTGATATATATCAGTGACACTTTGAGACAAAAAGGGGAGAAGGAGCTCAAAGGTGGTAATAAATTATGAAGAGTCTGGGGGCAGAAGCTAATTAGGCATGGCCCCAGCCAAAAGCACAAAAAGATAGAACGTCTTCTAAATCTAAATGTTATAGCTGGGTGGCTGGAATTTAAGCAGCTGGGATACACATATTAGAGTAATTTCTGACTGTGCCTAACAGCAGACAGCATTTAACGTAAAGCGCAACTTCCGCAAATTACATTTTTTGAAGTATTTTGATATATAATAGCTTTTGCTATTATTTCAACACACGCCGACAGACACCTACAGGAGGATTAATTCACCAGCCAGCCATAACACGTGTTTCAGAATATTTTAATGGTGCACCAGCTTTTCCGAGATGTGTCTTTAGTCAGACCTTCTCCTCAGAAGGAGATAAATGGAAAAGAAATGAAAACCAATGGAATCCATTTTTCTATGACAGGCCTTGACAACAGTACGATCACCCAGGACCGATAATAAAAGAGCAAGTGATGAGCCACTATTTCGTCTGTAGCTGCAAAAAGTGGTGGAAAGACTTGTATGTATACAGACACATGGGAGAGATCCACACATGCAGCAAAGTTCAAAGTGTTCATTCTGTGCTCCCAGGCAGGAATGACACGCTGACAGCAATAATTATGTGCACTTATTACTCCTTGAGAGAAGGATCTTCTCTCCTCAGCAGAGTTGAAAACAGAGCAAATTACATCATCAGGTCAACTTAATTGGATTCCAGGGCAAAACACTGCATGGTCTCCACTTAATCACAATTTATTGGAGCATCTCCTAGTCCTGTTTCCCCAGCCCTGGTGATCAGGCACATTTGAGAAGAATCTGGTTCAGCCTGGACAATACATCACGATTTCTTACTTGTTGGCAAATACACCATTTCTAAAGATTGCAATCTGTTCAGTGGCTCCCCCAATATGTGGCAGCTCTTGAGTACCGTAATTCCCACTGAAAAGGGCAGGAGGTCTTGACTGCTAATTCTGCTGGAGTTTAGCATCTTCTCTACTCACTCCTGTGCCCTGCTGACCAACCAATAAGGCACCTGTAGTGCACAGAGAGAAGTAAGGATACTCCCCTTGAACCATCTCTGAAACTTTTGTGATATCCTGAAACTATAGTGATAGAAAGAACCAGGCAAATAATATCTAGGTAAGTAAACCAAACTGTATATTCGACATAGTTTGTATAATAAAGGGTGGAAGGTATAGGATGCCTGATATGAAAACATACAAAAACTCAGTGTTTTATATAGTACTAAAACCAAATCATGGGTTTATGTTGCTTGTTTATGATCACAGATGATCAATAAATAACAAATCTTGCTCAGAGGATGTTCAAACTTTTACTTTAAGGGTACGTGTTCCCTTAAGTCCATCCATCCATCTTCTCCAACCATACATATATAGAAGCTCAAAACTCTGAACCTCTGCATTATTTTCAATTTATACACTTCTCTGTCATTGATATTGTACAAGACAGCTACTGGACTGGAAAACCATAGGAAACATATTAAAATCTGCAAAACTGAAGGCCTTTTCTGTCAAACACTGAATGTCAAGCTGCAACTGCTAACCCTGTGAAAATCTCAGACTGTCACCTGTCTTCTTCGGAGTTGATTGTGTCGACGAGATGATAAGTGTCAGAGAAGGAGAAAAAAATGTCAGCCGGTATAAAAAGCAGTCAATAAAATGAATTTTCAAATCTTTACACAAATGAACTCCATGACTAACAGTACTTCGGCTCAGAGGCTTCTTATTACAGTATCTGTCTCACTGCAAACCAGAACAGTCGCCTGTTTCTCCTCTGTCCTTATTGCTCTTCATGCCTTGGGCCATCAGATCTCTGTTACACGACTAGTTAAGCTGGTTATCATAAATGCTGGACTGATGGAGCAGATTAGACTCTGGAGCTCTCTGCGCTGTGCTTCCTTCATGTGCTTCCATGCATTTTTAACACCTAATCCATTACAGCTCTCCTTCCCTTCTCTTTCACACGCACAGCTTCTGTTGATTTGACTGTTGCCAATTACTTCAGCTGATGACTGTGACGTCAGCAAGAGCTATCAAAACTAATTTGGCTTCCCAGCACACAGCATCTCTGACCCATTATTCCATCTAAATATGCCACATATGACACCATCCATTCTTGCTGAAAATACTAAGAATCCTCCATGACTTCATATTTGATAGATGTCGACCTTCTCAGATGTTCACGCTTCCTGCCTGCTGCTCTCCCTACAGTGGTCATTAAGTGCCCCTATCATGTTCAAGGCCCTACTGCAGCCGTACAAGGGTATCCACAGAACATCATCCTACATCCTCAACAAGTCCATTATGGTTGCCAGCTTAGGATGACTGCACATGTTTTGTCTTCTGGATCTATTCCTGTGTCTGTGGTTGAAGTTTCTTTCTATCAGTGTTAGTTTTCCATACATAAAAAGGAACACTTTCCTTATTCTGAAGCAGGTAATGTCTATGTCCAAGAAAATATCATATGAGCACTTACAACACTGAGGACACGACTGTAAAACAAAGCAAAAATGTGCAGGGTATAGCTAGCTAATAGAAGCCATAACAGCCTACCTGTGCAGCATAAAGTAACAATTAGAAATACTTAAAAACACAAGTGCTTCTTTTGCTGTTTTGAAGGTAGGAAACAGATTTCCTTAGTGTTTATGTGGCTCTGCTGATTCAACAGTATAGGTTAATAAATGCTTATTAAAGACTTGGATAGAGGTTTTTTCATCATATGCTTTTGGTAAGAAGCATTAAAAGACAGTTACACTACCTCATATTCTGATCGCACTCTTTTTAGTACATACTTATTTTTTCCGTAACATGCACAACATATACAACTCGTACTACGGAGTAAAATTCTCAAATTCTTAGTTATTTAGAACCTTGTTGGACATGACTCTACAAATGTAGGTTTCTTGATTTGCATTAAAATGTAATCAACAGTTAATCTTCAGTCTATGGGTTTGGTATTTGCATTAATTCTTAGCAGCTTAACTAAAACTAAACATTGATCGTTCCCCCCCCCTCCCCATTTGATTACATTCATTTGATCAAAGGAAAGCTGCCAGATGGATGCCGTGTTGCTGGCAGTTTCTCTCTGCAGCAAGCAGCTCTGTGGGAGGTCTTACAGCGATGGATGGAAAGCCGTACGAGGAAGGGAAGTGATGGTAGTGGCAGCAGAGGGATAAACAGGCCAGGCGTGAATGAGAAGGGCTACCACCCACACTAAAAGCTGAGGTGCCAGGAGAGGCAGGGGAAGAAGGGTGGATCATCCCCTCTAGGTAGAGGCTTAAGGAGGGGAGGACTGTTGCCAAGAAGCTCTGCATATGATTATCGCAGTACACAATGAGGCTCCGAGAGGCAGCCATGCAGGGAAAGAGGAAGAGGAAGGGGGCAACACAGAAACAAATGACATATAAGCAGGTTGTGATAGTAGGCAGGAGGATCTTAGGTTCAGCAAACGCTGCTCATTGTATGCCAGGGAAGCATCTTTAAAACTCAGGCACCAAAATGAAACGCTGTGTTTTTATATTCTTTCAGTGGTTACGTATGCGTGTAACAGAGGTCCATGGACTCTAAAAATGCTTTTGAAGCTTAGGTACAAAGAAATGTCTTTGGGAAAAGGTGAGGAGAAACATGCAGTATTATAGATTTAATATTATTCTTGTATGTGTTTGTGTATGTGTGCGTGTGTGTCTCAGTGGGCATGTATGCATTTCATTGCAGGAACCAAATGTCCCCACAATGTGATAAAAACCTGTTATTTTATATGGAAAACAACTTTTTTTTTTTGTCCACACAAGGGGAAACTAATTTTATGTAAATATCTGTGACTGCAATCATAAAATTAAAAATGCTAAAAGTCTTGTGTTTATTTATGTCTGGTATATTGTTTTATATTGTGCATCGTTATTAAATTATGGTTAAGGTTAGGGCTGGGTAGATAGTTAGGGTTAGGGTTATGCTCATAGAAATGAATGGAGAGTCCTCACAAAGATATAGATACCTAATCTGTGTGTGTGTGTGTGTGTGTGTGTGTGTGTGTGTGTGTGTGTGTGTGTGGGGGGGGGTGATATTTCAGATAGTTTGCAATGGAAACTTAATTTCATTTAATGTCTATCACCAGCATTTCTGATCTTGTTAATGTTTTAACTGGAACGATTAATCTCTGAGTGACAATGCCTTGCAGTCTCAAGTTGAGGACAAGCTGAAAGAACGTAAAATCCCTGAGGGATCACTTTTGATGATTACACAACCCACTAGGAAACATCTCAGCTTGGCAGCCATCTCCAATAGTGTTCAGAATCTGATGAATCTGTATCTTCTTGCAAGAGTATCTTCTTTGCTAAGATACAAATTTGGCTAAGTACAGCTGTCAGAAAGCCTGACAGATTGTTTTTTCTTATTTTTTAATTTCTAATCTGTGTCTATGAGGAACTAATAAACTCGACACTGAGGGACAAGTTTTCTTTTTCAATAATTTAGTAATAATCATCATTTAAACTATAAAACCAGGGCTTGAGGTTTTTGTCACATGCAGAGAACAGATTTGCAGTGTTGAAACATTCTTTAACATCTTGAACCCTCCCCATATTATAGTCAAACGAAAAAACAAAAAGTCTGAGGAAAAGTTATCCAAAAAAGGCTGGCTTATTCATTTTTTTGTCTGGCTTCAAAATAACTATGGTAAAATGGCAACAACTGATATACATAGGGGGCGGCATGGTGGTGCAGTGGTTAGCACTGTTGCCTCACACCTGTGGGACCCAGGTTCGAGTCTCCGCCTGGTTGACGTGTGTGGAGTTCGCATGTTCTCCCCATCTCCTCGTGAGGTTTCCTCTGGGTCCGGTTTCCCCCCACAGTCCAAAAACATGGTGAGGCTAATTGGAGTTACTAAATTGCCCATAGGAGTGCATGTGTGAGTGAACGGTGTATGAGTATGCCCCCACGAACCAGTAGGATAAGTGGTTTGGAAAATGGAAGGATGGATGGATGGATGGGTGATATACACAGGCATGTGTGCGTACACACAGACACACACACACACACATGCACGATTTGGACAAAAGTATTGGGACACACCTCGTAATCATTGAATTGAAGTCTTTAGTTCAGACCCATTTCCTCACGTGTATAAAACACGATTCTCTGACCTTCTAATACCTACGCGTAGGATGCTGGTCAGCCTTGATAAGAGAGCATTCCTCAGTGTGATTCCCCCCTAAATTCTATATACACAGAAGACATTGGATGGTAGATTGGGATCTTGTCAGTTTTGTTTCCACATGTGGGGTGACTTGACCATCAGGACGTCCTTTGGCGGGACCCTTGTATCTTCTGGTAGCTATTTAAAATTTCATTAAAATGTTGCCTTGAGTTACAGGGCACAGTGATATAATGAGGGCATATGGAAGGTTGTATTGATTCACTTTTTCCTGCTGCCAGTCATAGAGAAATGGCACTTGCAGCGAATCCTTTTTGCCAGTAGGTGGCACCCTGAACTGAACAAGCTGCTTGTAAGTCCGTCTCAAAAAACCAGATACTAATTAAATATTAAATTCCATGTCTGCTTCAGAAGAATGAACTCTTTTAGAGGTAAGATGAACATAAGGTATGTACTAAGTACCAGTTTGATCAAAGTTCTGCTGCTGTGGATCTTTTTCTGATCATTCTATCCCTCTGCCTTTTCTCTACCTGCTGAAATTGCCTGTCTGTCTCTGTCCTGATTGTCATGCATGCTATCCACCAGTAGATCCTTAAATGACTAATTAAGCAGTCATATGCATTGTAGTGATGGAGCAGTCATGGAGAACTAATGGAGGACTGGGGGGGGGGGGGTGGCTGGTGGTGTGATGAGGCTGTAACCCAGGTAACCAGGCATTCAGGAAGCACATGAAAATCATGCACTTTTGTCAATGTAATGACCCTCAATTTAGTCCAAACCAATTGGGTCTGAAACACGCAGTCCTTCCCCATAGGGATCCTGTTACATTTTATAATAAAACATGTACAAGGCTTATATATTAAGATGGCTGTGGACAGGCAAAATGGTAGGTTAAAACAATATTTAAATGAAATAAAGCATTTATATGTATGTGTATCATATAGACAAAATGCCACAACTTACCACAGACTAGGTGTCTGTTCTTAAATGGAAGGAATGATAAAATTAGAATAATAATAATTGATTACACAATTACGTAGATTAAGTTCAGTGTGATGCATCCCATGCTGAAAGAAATGAATGAGCGCATGGGAAAGGAAGAATGTGAGAAATTAGAGTGTAAGGCTGGTTTGGGTCGGACTTCATAGATTTCCAATGTGTGAAATCTGTGTGGCACCCAGGAAGTTGTAGCCACAGACAGTGTCAGACTGACTGACAATCAGACACACAGACAGAGAGAGTCAGTCAGAAAGACACAGTAAGACAGGGAGAATCATACAGACAGAATAAGACAGACAGACAAACAGAATGAGACAGACATTTTGACTCACTCAAGTTCCTGACTCTGAACCCAATTTCTGTACAAATGCCTGTCGGAATGTTGTCCCTGGTCAGAGAAACAGATGGAAAGAGTAGGTCAGACAGACAGAGTCAACCCACCAGTTATAGTAAGACCAGCAGAGTCAGACACACAAACAGGCAGAGTCAGAGTCAAACCAAGAGGCAGACATAGACAGACACAGTCAGACAGACAGATGGATAGACAGAACCAGAGCCTCAGACAGATTCAGACAGACAGAGTCAGACAGACAGATGGATAGACAGAACCAGAGCCTCAGACAGATTCAGACAGATAGTGTCAGACAGACAGACAGATGAGACAGACAAAGGGTCTCACCTCAGCCCCTGACTCTGAATCCCACCCCTGTACAAAACCCTGTTGAAATGTTATCCCTGGTGCCACCAGAATTAACACTTCTCTTTCCACATTAATTCCTTCGGGTGGCCCTCCTCCAGGGTGGGGTTCATAAATAATGAGCTGCTATCGAAAGCCTTTATCTACCCTTGCTCCACTGTGGTCTTTCATAGGCAGCCAGTGGAACACTGCCGGACAATTCCTGTCACACGGCTGCTTGCTGAGCTCACTACAACCGCAGCTCACCATCGAGCCCAGGGCCGCGTTCCCGTACCCCAGGAAGAATGGGCAATTTCATCCGACAAGCACAAGTTTTCTGTGCATAACCCATGAGGAAACTCAACCACACTGGCGTACTGTAGTAGCTTCCCTGCATGGATTGAAGATTGTCGTGGAGCTGGGGTCTGGCAGAGGGGTCTATATGCCTCAAACTGCAATAATGTAAAGTGAAGGAGTCGCTTTGGGAACAAAATCAAATATTAGGACATGATAGGTTGTGGTCCAGGTTACTAGGGAGGAACAAAACAGAACATTTTTCTACATAGTGTCAGAAAAAAAAGACAATTAGCTGTGATCAGCATGCAAAGCACTGTTTACCTGGCTACCCCACTGACAGGCTTCCAGTTGGCAGATTACATTATGCTTTGCCAGCTTCTTTGGGGATTAATACAGTCCTTTCAAATGTCCTGCATATGTGCATAACAGAGACTTAGTTTTTTCTCAAATCAAAACAAAGCAGCTTTTTCAGAGTTATGACATTATAACCAGGATTGATGAAAAATACCTTACTGTCCTTCTCCCGTCAATAGCAGCGAAAGGACTTGCAGCTTTAAAACATCTTCCATTCGGTACAAGGTGATTCCTAATTGCGGTATCGTTCTACCCTTAATGATGAGGTCTCCAAAATATCGACTGTTTATTAAGCACTTCTAGACTGAAATTAATCTCACTGAATAGTATTTAATCTCAAGTGTAAAGATAGGACAAACATTGTTGCTATCCAACAGGTTTAGGTATTAATTTCCAATTTCCTGTTCCCAGAGACTATGACTAAGAGTCATTTATATTTTTTAGTTCAAATTCTTAGATGTTTGTTCATATTTCTTTTCAGACAATGCATGTAGATGACCCTTGCTTTAATCAACTAACAAGGGGAAAAGAGTGTCTAGCAAATCAGTGCTCTCAGTAAACACAACAATATTAAAATGATAAAGATCAAAACAGTCATGAAGATATTAAATCAAAGCTAGTACAGTGTGGCGTTTTTGCCCAAAACCATGAAAAATCAAATGACAATACTGTGCCATTCTTCATACAAAAATGAAACGGACTTTTATCTTTAAGCAGGAACAGAAGCAATGACAGCTAAATCTATGGCCTATTTGGTAAGAGCAGTTGATTTTCTAATCATTACTATGCTCTCTTCCTGCAAATTAGTTCTGTTGCTTGTCATTCCATAATAAATCACTTTGCACATCCATCACCAAAACTCAAAATGCCTTTCTTGCCATTTTTCAGTTGAGACTAGTGAAAGGAAATCATTACATTACTATGGAAACTCAGGATTAAACATAATGTCCTGAATAGCGTGACCGTCCAGCAAGACATGTAAGTTATCCTTCGCTAATTTCAATGGTAGGTTGCGAATCAAGAAAAGCTATATAATGTCCAGTATAGTACAGAATTTCACTCGACTTTAAAATATTCCCAGTCAAATAATAAATAAAAATTTACTGAGATAAAGTAATAATGAGTATTTACATCATTTCCAGCTTGCCTATAACTGTATCGCAGTGTCATATAGTTAACATAAAGACTGCGTGGGACTGATGATGTGAAGTGATCATGATCTGGACAAATGTGGACAAAACATCATGCCAAGCAATAAAAAAAAAAACACTTGTCCAAGTATGTTTGTTCCTGCTATGAACAGGATAAACAGTGAAACAGGTGTCTATCTTTTTGGCTTTCCTTGGATCTCCAAACTGTGCAATTTTGCAAGATAAAAGATGAGGCACCAGGGGAGGATAAAGGTAGCTGTGTCCCACATTCAGACTCCACAATCATTGCTTATATCTGCGGGAGCTCTGAAATCAGTGCACACTCACAGGGCTAGACTAGAATTTTAATGCTTACAGATAGCTTAGGAGAGCCTAGGACAGCAAAGGCGGAAATTACAATACTGTACTTCTTTTTGTTAGTCTTTTCTCCGTGTTGTTTTTGGAGCAAAAACGAGGACTGTCTGCTGGTCCCTGAGGACCGGACTGGGAAACACTGATTTAGAAACATCAGTTCATTTAAGCATGTCCTTGAAGCAGTTCATTTGCTGTGGGAGGAAACCTAAGGCTGCACTCAGAGGGTAAATGTCAACTCCACAGACACAGAATCGGAAGCCAGAATCAAACCAAATCAAAAGGTGTGAGGTCAAAGTTCCACCCACTAAGCCGCGGTGTCATCCAGTTAATCATCTTCCATCACAAAATACAATTTCTTATACAACAATCTATTGCTATTTTTTTTAAATTGTACTGAACTGTATGAAATATGACTCATCTTTTTGTTCACACACTCAAACTACTTTTAAATTTATTGCTGATTAAAATAAGTGGTGTGTTGGGAAAGAAAAGCTTCCACTTAGCTCTTTTGTAACCTCAATCAAAAATATAAATAATCCCAGCTGAATGTACTGTATGCTGTGAGAGAGGGCATACAGAAAAGCCAAACACTGACAAAAATGTTTGAAATATAGTTTATAGGGGCATGTAACAAATCTATAAAAGATGCAAGAACGACTTTCCCCTTTAACCTGAAGGACCATCACATTTCAGCATAGTTTTTTTAAAGATACTAATGGCATTGTTAGAACATCACGGCTGTGACTTCGTCTAAAAGTAGGGTCAGGAAGTCAAACTGATTCAGGAAGGTAGATGATTTGGCTGAAGGAGAAGTGTTTGTGTATCGTGTAGGCTCAAGTGTGTTTGAGGAAGTGATTCAGAGTGGACAGATGTCTACAGCTATCGAACAAAGACACCAGAGAGATGGCAAGACAAAACAATACAGACAGTAAACAATTACTGTATAGAGGTTATACGGTTATTTACAAGAATCAGTAGCACTTTTCCACATATAAATTATCCTTAAAATTGCTCTATTGCAGCCCTTGTTCACCTTCCATCTCCCCCTGGGTCTCAGCTTAACTATCTTGTACTGTATAGCCACATCACAAGCAAGTGCCTATTCGCTGATTTTGTGATCATTTTCCAAGGAAGAAATTGATTTCAAATAATGACAACCCTTTACTTATATAGCGTATGCAGCTTCTACTTTGCCAGTTAAAAGTCGGCTTTTGGAAAAAAAAATAAGCTAGTGGGAGAGCACATTAAATGTACGTGGTGTGTGTGTGTGGGGGGGTACATCATATTGGTTTGGTTGATATAAGTATTTGTGTTCTCACGCTGAAGGGGCCAGAACCGCCTGTATTTAATGAATAAAATTTTCTGGTTTTAATTAAATCTACTGTTTTGCTTTTCAATCATGTGTTTACGACGGAGCTATATTTCTAAACCTATATTTACGACAGCGCCTCCTGGAGGATATCAGTGAACCAAGGAATACAAGAAAGAGGTAGTGAAAAAGAAAGAACAATCATCTCATACAAGATGATCTTCAGTTCTAATGCATATTGGATTTTCTGAGCTGCACTTTGCATATTCTGGTGTACTGCCAGATTTAATGATTATGTGATGGCACAAGAGTGGGATTAGTGGGAGTTGTGGTGAAACTGTAGCTTAAGGTATAGGTGTCTCAGGATCATATTATTCATGCAAATGAACAATGTCCTTGGTGCATTCAGGAGGGAGATCAAGGATGAATTTTAACTGTCCGGACAGGACCTCGGCTCTCCGTGTCCAGAAGGGGGAGAGGACACTTGCGCAGGGGTTGGGTCCCGCCTGCCTTGCCCCCTGGCTTGCCTTCGGTCCCTCTGGCTTTGGCTTGGCGGTCGCCTCCGGTTCCTCCAGCTCCTGCTCAGCGGTTGTCTGCGGGTCCGCCTGCGGTACCTCGTCGACTGGCTGTGGCTTCTCCTCCCTCCTCGCCTCCTCCATTGATACCTCCACCTTCCTCCTCACTTCCTTCGGTGTCCCCTTCAGCTCCTGCCTCATGGTTGCCGAGGGTCTCTCCTGCTCCGGCCTCGCTGCCCCTGAACTACTACTAGTACTGTAACTATAGAAATCATTTTAATATTAATCCTTGACGTCAATGACTTACTCATGATTACATATGTGGCAGTATGACTATTTTAAGTACCTGTGCCTTTAAATGTGCGGGCCGATTTGTATTGTAATTCGTGGTAGCGCCCTATAAAAATGGCAGTGGTTGGCTGGGGGTCGAACGCTGGCAAGGTTCTTCCGGTTACCTGACTTCGTGGTAAAGATCTGCATACGACGGATTTATTGGAGGCGGCTGTTTGGTAGGTGGCAGCGGGTACGTTTTATTCCATTCTGTTTCGGCTCACTTGTATTCAACCGGTGGGTGCACGTTGCTGCGGGTAAATGGTGGGGCTGGCGACTTGTAATGGGCTTGTGTAAAATCGCCCGTAAGTTCGATCTAGGTTCGTGATTGTGGGTTTTAATTAACTTGTTTTGCCTGGCGCCATCCTTTGCAGGCAACGTGGAGGGAGTTTATCCGGCTGGTTGGAGATCACTACGCCATTAAGCATTGCTGCTCTGCCTGCTTTTACAGCTGCGGTCTGGATTGCCTGTCCTGCAGTTGCTGCTGCTTTGCCTCTTTGCCTCTGCTCTTGTTTCCTCCCTTTTTTGTATTGAATGTGAGGGATTTTATCTTGTGTGTTTTAAGATTCTTTGGGGTTGGGATGCCATAAGGGAGGAAGGGAACTTTGTGGTGGCATGTTGTATTGTGTGTATGCATGGGAGTTGTAGTGTTTTGTTTCAGGATGCCATCTGCTGTTTTGTCTGTTTAACCTCCTACCCTGTGTGGACCAGCCCCGAGGTTTTATCTCGTCGTGTGGATGGTGTTTTTAATTTTGTTTTAATAAAAGATTGTAAGTGGAGCCACGTCTCTTGCTGCCGTGTATAACGGACCTGAGTACCTTTCTCTTGGAGTTTCATTTAGCTTAGGAACTATTTCCCTGGGCGCAATTCCCAGGGTGGCGTAGTCGGTGTCTTAAGGGGTGGTTCCCCTGAACTCTGAGCCCAGCGCTGCGACAACTTGGCGTAGTCGGCAGGATTTACTTCGGTCAGCAGAGACGTGTGCTCCATTTTATGTTTTTTTTGGAACTGTAATTTGGAAGAGGCAAGGCAGCAGCAGTTGGTTTTGTGGCTATTTTTAAGTAAATATCTGGATATTTGAGTGACCCATTGTTTGGTACTCCAAGCTACTCAGTTGTGCAGCCTGGTCTCTATGGTGCTATTATGGAGGAAGAATTGCAAGAATTGAGGAACCTAGTTTGGCAGTTGCGGACTGATAACGAACAGCTTCGCCAGCAGCAGGTTGCTTGTATATTTGAACCGGGTGCTACACCTTCTACCTCAGCACCTCATGCAGCCCTCTCCAGCCCTATAGTACCTGCAGGAGAGCGAGTGGTGTTTGTACCTCGGGAGCGCAAGTGCCCCATGTTCAGAGGACGTTCTGGTATAGGGTTGAATGAGTGGCTTGAGGAGGTACAGGCATGTATGCGGGCGCGGCATTTAGCTGTGTCTGATCAGGCGTTCTTTTTATTTGACCATCTAGAAGGGGAAGCTCGTGAGGAGATAAGGTACCGCTCTGGTGTAGAACGAGGGGACCCGGCTTGCATAATTGATGTTTTGCAGGAGTTGTATGGGTGCTCGGAGCCATATGTAGCTTTGCAGGAGGCTTTCTTTTCTCGGAGGCAACAAGAAGGGGAGACACTGCAGGAGTTTTCCCTTTCATTGATGGGCCTTATGGAGAAGGTGAAGCAGCGGGCCCCCAGTGGCACATTGAATGCTGACGTCTTGTTGAGGGACCAGTTTGTTGAGCATGTTTTGGATGGTGCTCTCCGTCGTGAGTTAAAGCAGATGGTGCGTAGGCAACCCACGGCCACCTTACTTGATGTAAGGGGTGAGGCGATTAGGTGGGAGCGAGAAGGTTTACCGAGTAGTCGTGGCCGAAGTCAGTCTGTTCCATCAGCTTGTGGTATCCAGTATGGAGTACAGGGTAATCCCCGGGGTGTGGGTGATTCCGTCCGGGGTTCTGAGATGCGTGAGCTGAGGGAACTACTAAAGGGCCAGCAAGAGCAATTGCGCCTACTTACCCGGAGTGTTGAGCTCTTGCAGAGCTCTCATCAGCGTAGTCGTTTACCTCGCAGCAGTTCCATCATTTGTAGACGCTGTCAGCGGCCTGGGCATATTGCTAGGGAGTGTGATGGGGTTCAGGCTCCTTCTCGGTTCCAGTCTTCAGCTGCTCCCTCATTTGCTGGAGGAGAGCCTCACCCACGGCCAGCGTCGGGAAACTAGTGCCCACCGGATTGCAGAGCCACGGTTCGGATGGGGCTCCTACTGGCTCCAGGTTGGTTCCTACAAGTTTAGGCGCTGCCTCTCAACTGATGTCCCCATGTCCACATCTAGACGTGGTGTTGGGTGGGGTTATAGTGCCTTGTTTAATCGACACTGGGTCTATGGTGTCTACCATTACTGAAAGTTGTTTCATTCAGCACTTTGGACAGTGGGGTCAAGAGCGCCTTCAGGCTTGTCACTGGCTACAACTTCGGGCGGCCAATGGATTAACCATTCCTTATATTGGCTATCTCGAGTTGGAGGTTGAGCTTTGTGGTAAGTTAATGCCACAGTGTGGGGTGTTAGTGGTTAGGGACCCCCCAGGCAAGTCATCCCCCCAGGTCCCTGGTGTTTTGGGGATGAATGTGATCCGGCGGTGCTATCAAGAGTTTTTTGGACAGCATGGGCTGGGTCTATTTGAGTTACCTGCAGTATCTGCAGCCCCAGAACCTGTTATGCAGGCATTGCAACAATGCCATTGTTCGGAGGTGCAGTTCTCCAGTGGTACTTCAGGTAAAGTCAGGGTGCGTGGCCGGAAGGTATGTCGTGTCCTAGGTGGTACGATGAAGTTGGTAGCAGCTACTTGTTCAAAGCAGTATGCGAGTGCTACAGTGTTATTCGAACCTACCTTCTCTGGCTTACCAGGTGGGTTGCTGGCTTTTCCTGCATTAGTCCAGGTGAGAGGAGGTACTGCTTCTGTACCGGTACTAAATGTAGGTTCTACTGACGTGGTGTTGTATCCCCGTACCATTATGGGTACTTTGAATAGTGTTCATGTGGTCAGCTTACCTGCTGGTGTTGTCGAAGTGCCCTCTGTTACTGCGGATGTAGCATCTCTATCAGTGGCCCCCGCCATGTTGGACCAGGTGGATAATTTGGACCTCTCTTCACTGTCTGCTGAACAGCAGGTTCAGGTGAGGTCCCTTCTTAGGCGGTATATTTCTGTCTTTTCAGCTCAGGATGGGGAGGTGGGCTGTACCAACTTGCTAGCCCATGACATTCCCCTTTTGGACGATGTCCCTGTGAGGCAACGCTATAGGCGTATACCCCCGTCTGAGTATGAGGTGGTCAAGGAACACATTAATCAACTGTTGGAGACACAGGTGATCCGGGAGAGCTGCAGTCCTTACGCTTCCCCCATTGTCCTTGTTAAAAAGAAGGACGGTAGTCTGCGCATGTGTGTAGACTACCGCCAGTTGAATGGCAAGACCAGGAAGGATGCATTTCCTCTGCCACGTATTGAGGAATCCCTGGATGCGCTTACTGGTGCGTGCTGGTTTTCTACCCTGGACTTGGCGAGTGGTTATAACCAGGTCCCAGTTGCGGAGGAAGATAGACCCAAGACGGCATTCTGTACCCCCTTTGGGCTGTTTGAGTGGAACCGGATGCCCTTTGGGCTTTGTAATGCCCCCAGCACCTTTCAGAGACTGATGCAAAGGATATTCGGTGACCAGCAGTGTCAGTCGTTATTGCTGTATTTGGATGATATTGTGGTTTTTTTCATCCACGGTGGAACAACATCTGCGGCGGCTGGAGTTGGTGCTGGGACGGCTTCAACAGGAGGGCTTGAAGGTGAAGCTCTCTAAATGTTCATTTTTCCAACAGAAGGTGCAGTACCTGGGCCATGTGATTTCTGACAAGGGCGTCTCTACTGATCCTAGCAAGATAGAGGTAGTAACTAACTGGCAGCGTCCCACTACTGTCACGGAGCTAAGGTCCTTTTTGGGCTTCACTAGTTACTATCGTCGGTTTGTGGAGGGGTTTGCTAAGTTGGCAGCCCCCCTGCACCGACTGGTGGCTGAGTTGGGAGGCAAGAAGCTAAAGGGGGCTACACAGGGTGCGATTAGCACTTGGACCGAGGAGTGCCAGAAGAGCTTTGAGGGGCTGAAGCTGAAGCTTACTACAGCACCTGTGCTTGCCTATGCTGATTTTTCTTTACCATTTATCCTGGAGGTGGATGCAAGCCATGCGGGCTTGGGGGCAGTGCTATCCCAGGAGCAAGGAGGCCAGGTGAGGCCAATTGCCTATGCTAGCCGAGGTTTGAGACCATCAGAGCGGAATATGTCCAATTACAGTTCTATGAAATTAGAATTTTTGGCACTCAAGTGGGCTATGACGGAGAAATTTAGGGAGTACCTGTTAGGTCATAAATGCATTGTTTATACTGATAATAACCCACTCAGTCATTTGTCATCTGCTAAATTGGGTGCTATGGAGCAACGGTGGGCGGCGCAACTGGCATCTTTTGATTTTGAGATCAAGTATCGGTCTGGGAAAACCAATCAGAATGCGGATGCGTTGTCTCGCCAATACCCACCGGGCCGACTAGAAGTGGATACCATGGTTCCTGGCAGTTTACTCCCTGATTCCTTACAGCAAGCTTGGTCATGGGGAACGGCTGAGGTAACCCAAGGTGCTATTACAGTTTTTCCTTGCTCTACCCCTGATTTGTGTGTGCTTCAGCAGGCAGACCCAGTTATTCAGGAAATCTTGCCATTTTGGACTCGCAAGGAACATCCTAATGTAGAGGAACGGAAACAACTTTCAAGGCCAGCATTGGCCTTGCTCCGACAATGGGATCGCCTGGTTGAAAAGAACGGGCTCCTGTACCGTCAGGTTTGTCGCCCTGATGGTGCTGAAACTACTCTTCAGTTGGTGTTGCCCGATACCTTAAAGAATAAGGTGTTGACTCAAGTACATCAAGACCATGGCCACCAGGGCGTGGAAAGAACATTGGAATTGTTGCGCCAGCGGTGCTATTGGCCAGGTATGTCCTCCGAGGTAGCCCAGTGGTGTCAACAATGTGAGAGGTGCCAAGTGGCTAAGGATACACATCCAGCAGCTCGTACTTTTATGGGACATTTGTTGGCTTCTCGGCCCAATGAGATTTTGGCAGTTGACTACACTGTGTTAGAGCCTGCCCAGAATGGACTTGAAAATGTCTTGGTCATGACTGATGTTTTCAGTAAATACACTCTGGCTGTCCCCACCTATGATCAACGCGCCTCCACCGTGGCCCAAGTTCTGGTAGCTGAGTGGTTTTCAAAGTTTGGTGTTCCTGCCCGGATACATTCGGACCAAGGCCGTAACTTTGAAAGCTCCCTTATCCAGCAGCTTTGTGGTCTTTATGGGATCGAGAAATCTCGCACTACTCCATACCATCCGGCGGGCAATGGTCAGTGCGAACGCTTTAATAGGACTCTCCACAACTTGTTGCGTACTTTGCCTGTGTCCCGGAAGAGAGATTGGGACTCCTGTCTGCCACAGGTGCTTTATTGTTATAACACTACTCCCCATCAGGCGACTGGGGAATCTCCTTTTTTTCTTATGTTTGGTCAGGAGCCTAGGCTTCCAGTTGATTTCCTTCTAGGCAGAGTGGCGGAACCCGTGAGTGGACATGTCCATGATTGGATTGAAGAACATCGGACTCGACTACAGTTGGCCTTTGATGGGGCCAGGGGACGGTTGAAGATGGCGGCTGAGCGCCGGAAGAAGAACCATGACCAGCATGTTCGAGATCGCCCTCTAAGTGAAGGCCAGCTAGTACTCATTCGTGATTGTAGTACCAGAGGGCGTCATAAAATTAGAGATTGGTGGAGCTCTGTGATGTACCGAGTTCTAAAAACGCCTAAGGCTGGTGGAGCAGTTTACGCCATCGCACCTGTGGATGACCAGACCCAGGTCAGGCACGTCCATCGAACTTTGTTGAAGGCCATAGTAAATGTCTCTGGTGTCTGCCCTGGTAACCCTTTGCCTATGGAGTCAACATTTTCATCAGATGAATCTTCGGATGATGAGGACCTGGTGGTGTTGAGGCAGGAAGGCCCGGGGGGAGTGTCTGGTTCCTCACTGTCTAGGCCAGTGGCAAGGACATGTGCTGCTCAGAAGTCTCCTTTGCGGCCTGCTGAAGTCCCAGGCCCCTCAGTGGTTTCTCCATCAGTAGTGAGTCAGCCACTTGGTTCCAGAGTGGTTCCAGCCATGAGTCATCCTCACTCCCAGGAAGTGGAAGTGCGAAGGACAACCCGAGCAACGGCAGGCCAACACTCTAACGCTTACCATCTTCCGAGGCCTGCGGGGGTGATGGCACAAGGGACTGTAAGCTCTCTCGACCCTGTGTCTAATGCAGTTGCTGCCCTTTTTAGACCCTGGAGTTAGACTTTGTATTCCATCGTCGGGTCGACGATTTAAAAAGGGGGGGGTAGACTGTGGCAGTATGACTATTTTAAGTACCTGTGCCTTTAAATGTGCGGGCCGATTTGTATTGTAATTCGTGGTAGCGCCCTATAAAAATGGCAGTGGTTGGCTGGGGGTCGAACGCTGGCAAGGTTCTTCCGGTTACCTGACTTCGTGGTAAAGATCTGCATACGACGGATTTATTGGAGGCGGCTGTTTGGTAGGTGGCAGCGGGTACGTTTTATTCCATTCTGTTTCGGCTCACTTGTATTCAACCGGTGGGTGCACGTTGCTGCGGGTAAATGGTGGGGCTGGCGACTTGTAATGGGCTTGTGTAAAATCGCCCGTAAGTTCGATCTAGGTTCGTGATTGTGGGTTTTAATTAACTTGTTTTGCCTGGCGCCATCCTTTGCAGGCAACGTGGAGGGAGTTTATCCGGCTGGTTGGAGATCACTACGCCATTAAGCATTGCTGCTCTGCCTGCTTTTACAGCTGCGGTCTGGATTGCCTGTCCTGCAGTTGCTGCTGCTTTGCCTCTTTGCCTCTGCTCTTGTTTCCTCCCTTTTTTGTATTGAATGTGAGGGATTTTATCTTGTGTGTTTTAAGATTCTTTGGGGTTGGGATGCCATAAGGGAGGAAGGGAACTTTGTGGTGGCATGTTGTATTGTGTGTATGCATGGGAGTTGTAGTGTTTTGTTTCAGGATGCCATCTGCTGTTTTGTCTGTTTAACCTCCTACCCTGTGTGGACCAGCCCCGAGGTTTTATCTCGTCGTGTGGATGGTGTTTTTAATTTTGTTTTAATAAAAGATTGTAAGTGGAGCCACGTCTCTTGCTGCCGTGTATAACGGACCTGAGTACCTTTCTCTTGGAGTTTCATTTAGCTTAGGAACTATTTCCCTGGGCGCAATTCCCAGGGTGGCGTAGTCGGTGTCTTAAGGGGTGGTTCCCCTGAACTCTGAGCCCAGCGCTGCGACACATACATGCTTTTATCTCCTCTTATCTCGATTATTTTGGTTCTGTATACGCTTCTTTGAGCCACCATGCTATCAGTCTGTGCCTTTAAGTGCGGTGTTCATCCATGAGCTTGCTTACATCTCTATACTGCCTTCTGGTTCCTTTATAATTAATTTGAATGTCTTTATTAATTAATCAAGGCCAGACATGGGTTGGCCATGAATGCATTTATGGTCCGATTACATTCACACCAACATTCTCTTTTAGTTTGTTTATCTTCTAACCTGTATCTTATAGTATATTTAATTTTACTCATTACTGGATGCGGAAAATGTGCACTCTGGAAAATATCATCTGAAGGCTGTTAGAGCCTGAATGTATACTTCTTTAGAAATCATATTTAACTAGTTTTATTCAACTTGTACTAACTTGTTTCTTTGTGGCTATTATTGGTTTCTATTTACCTTTTTCTCTCTAAAGCACTGTATGTACTGTAAATTCTGAAAGTAAAACTATTGCTGCATTCCCGTTAAAGGGAATGCAAGTAGTCATTACATGTCTTTGTAATAAGTATTCAACCCAGTCTCATTCATGTAGCTTTTTTAAAGAGTTAGGAGGAACAGACAAACTGGGCCACTTGTAATGGACACTGAATCCTTAGTTCATATGAGGCTATCCTGCTTCTTTTCTTGACAGCCGTAAAAATACCCTGAGAAATTATTTTTTAGGATAAATTCCCCTTCAGGCAAACATGCTATGATGGATACTATGTAACTTCCCTACTCAAAGCAAGCTTTTTCTTTATAAGTCAATGTTATGTTTTCTCTGTAATAATGCTCTACATGATGCATGTGACAGACTCAGCTATCTAGAAGCTGGTAATTATCAAGGTTTCCTGGTTTTTCATCAGACACTGGGGATGCAGTAACAGTCTGTATGCCAGTATGACAGTCTGCATGCCTGTATGACAGTCTGCATGCCTGTATGACAGTCTGTATGCCTGTATGACAGTCTGCATGCCTGTATGACTGCCTGTATGACTGCCTGTATGACAGTCTGTATGCCTGTATGACTGCCTGTATGACTGCCTGTATGACAGTCTGTATGCCTGTATGACTGCCTGTATGACAGTCTGTATGCCTGTATGACAGTCTGTATGCCTGTATGACAGTCTGTATGCCATTCCTGCGTTTGGAATGTTTACACCCAACCAACATCAATCATATGCAAGCTGAAGCTGCACATTGAGTTCTTCAGTCTCACAATTAAAAAGTTAATAAACTGCTGTCTATCTGCCCATCCATCTGCTAGGCATTGTAGGAGCATAGGGAGCCAATTTATCCCCATCACTGCTTTATGCAGTATTATTCCCAAATATAATACGCCAACCATATGACAATACTATCAAGATTTATGGCCTGGCAGACATTTTGTTTAGGTATTTGATATTTTGGCATATGGCAAGAAGGATCCATAAATTTCTGGTCTGTGGGTTCATAATTCAGCTTCATAGTAATTAATCTCAATCATTTTATGAATGGGAACTAGTATTAATAATGTCAATCAACAGCAAAACAAACTGAGTCTCACCTTTCAGTTTTCCAGCTCCGGAAGTCTAATAAACAATGATTTGCAGATGGCCTAAAATGAAAATTATACTGCAGTAATATTTAGGAAGCACTTGTAAATAGGCTATAATATGCATATACTGAATGCATATTACAAAAATGACATATTGCATAATATGATACAGTGACAGGGAGGATATCAAGTATTACTGACATTGCCACTGATCGGGTCATTATGTGACAGTAAACCCATTTTGCACATACTGAAATTCACTTGAACATGATTACCTTTAAAACATAGTGCAATTAAATATATCAGCATGTATTATAATTCTTTCCTATTTAATGTTTTTATATTTATATCTAATATTTCAGAACTATTCCATTATTATATATGTTGCACATGTTTCTTATATTTGTGTAAATGAAACTACTGTGACCCTCTACTTGAGAAGGGGTTAGGTGTTACGTCAGGCCATGATTGACGGTGGTTCACTATGTGGCTTACAGACCGTAGGGTACTTTATTCTCAAAACATAACTCAAAAGAACGAGAAACATAAGAGAGTAGGAGGGGTCTATGCAAAGGCAGATAGGTGGTACAAGAACTAACAAGGTAAGAACTGAACACAAGGAAATACAGAGGAATCACAGAGACTCGGAACCGGGCTGACAGCAGGGAACAGCTAACAGCAAACACATTCACATTCAAACACTTTTGGTAGCAAACCAGGGAACTAAGAATAGAATGTTTCTCAGTATGTGTACTTGACCATACCTTTGTTCTTGCTAACCTGTTGTACGTGGTCTTCCATAGCTGAAGACCATTTTCCAATATTAAAAATAGATGTACAAAAGACGGTAAAATGTCGTTCTTGCCTTGACCCAAATGTCACGGTTGCAAGAGTTGCATCCTTGTCGAACAGGAACAATCTGAAGATTCGATGCATCCCAAGTTCATTCTTTGGAGTCGAGTTAGCAAGACTGCTCTTGCCAAGACCACAAGTACAATCTTTGCATTCTTGATATTGAGAAATACTCTGGGACTTAAAAACACAGCTAATGGGGTCCTGATGACAGACTGGTGCGGCTCCTTAACAAAACACAAACACTAGAAAATAAGAGATACGAAGAACAGAGGACTTGGATATAAACTGGGCACAGGAGTAAATATTCAACTAAAGAACATACAGAGAACACAATAACACAAAAGGCAAGAATCGAACTGGGCACATAAATGCAAGGTACGTGATTAACACAGGGTGGACAGTAACATAGCACTTTGGCACAAAAGTAAAAATGTCCAACAATGTAGAGGCTTGTCTGTAACAGTTAAAGATGAATTTTTAATTTGCTGCGACCTCAGTTTATTCAGCCTTGGGGTGGCCCACAAAACAAGGAGAACTATGGGATGTAGAATGGGATGACCAGCGGCACCCGCTAGCCAAATAGGGAACGTAGGAAGACAATGGACAGAACAGGACAAGGTAGGGACCGATTCTGACATTAGAGAAGATGGATAGATTTATAAGATTCTGCCATTGCAGCTCTGGGGAAGCTCAATGGAGTCATTTACAGATGATGAAGACCTATTGTATTTGTATGTGTTTTGTGGTGCTGAAAAGCTGACAAATGTTTTTTTAAAATGCTATGACAGGGAGCTATAATTCAATCTTCAAAGCTAAAACTGTCAGAGTTTTGTATTGAGCTGTCAATATGCCGGAATGTGTCATCACCCCCCACAGAGTGTATAATTACAGGTGAATAAACACAGTGGACCACACATTTCCTTAGGTATGTAAGGCAATCATTAGAGATACAAAAGACTCATTTGGTAAATAGCTTTACAAAATGAAATTGAATTGACCGAAATATAGTGGTGGCATATTCCATGCTAGCACAGTTGTCTCCAGCGTTGAGGGTTTAAATTTTTCCTTCACTCCGTATGTGTGTGGAGTTTACATGTTCTTCCAGTGATGTGTGGGTATCCGTCTGGTTCCGTCTAGTTTCCTCACAATGTTCAAAGACACGCAATTAGTTATTCTATAAATCACCAGGAGGGTATGACTGTGTGTATGCATGTACCCTGTGATGGACCGGCATCCCGTACAGGGTGTAAGCCCAGTCTTGTGCCCTATGATGGCTGTGATAGGATTCAGGTCTCTGCTGTGACCCTGACCAGGATAAACAGATGGAAGATGGATGGATGTATAGATAAGCTAAAATGTCACAGATCTGAAAATGAAGGTATGATTTGCATTTATCTGTCATTCATTACTATAAATCATCAATCCATCCATAACCAATCCATCTATAATCCATCAATTCTCCATAACTGCTTATCCATGGTCAAAGCAACCCTGAACCCTGGATAGGATGCCAGTTCATCACTGGTCATCCATGCACATACAAACACACAGACGTGCCATAAGGGTGGTTTGATTTAAACTCACCTAAATTTTAAATAATAAAATAAAGGTTACAGTGCTCATTTTGGAGAAATATACATACATTTTAATGTACCACTTGCTGTGTTTTTTTCCATTAGTATTATTCTCAGATTTTATCATTGAGTACCTATATGATTGATGGATTGAAGTGACTGATTTCAAATGTCAAATAACCGTATATAAAATATTTTGTCTATTTTTGATGTTATTTCTCTCGGGATAGGGACATCATTTTTCAGTCTTTTGTCTGAAAATAGTTACCTACTTTTGCCACTGATATGGCATCCATCCATTTTCCAAACCACTTATCCTACTGGGTCACAGGGGGTCCGGAGCATATCCCGGAATCAATAGGCACGAGGCAGGGAACAACCCAGGACAGGGGGCCAGCCCATCGCAGGGCACACTCACACATGCACTCCTACGGGCAATTTAGTAACTCCACTTTGCCTCAGCATGTTTTTGGACTGTGGGGGGAAACCCCACTATGACATGGGGAGAACGTGCAAACTCCACACACATGTGACCAGACTCGAACCCGGGTCCCAGAGGTGTGAGGCAACAGTGCTAACCACTGCACCACCATGCCACCCTGATATGGCATATGACTTCAATATATATAGAAAATTTATTTATTTACTAATATGTTTCTGAACACATTAGTGTATTGTGCACCAAACAAACATTATGCATGACTGAAGTATAATTATTTTGGAGAAAAGAATCACAACTATTATGACACTTAGCATCTTTATTTCTCATCCTCTGAAAAATACAACATAGTGGAAGCCATCCTTTTCATATAAAACGGAATCCCTGACACTCAAATTAATGCTTTGTTATTTCCTCAACTAGGCAATTGAAAAGGTATTCTGATTGTGTGATATGGCTTGTACACAGAAAATAAAACACTAAAATCATTTGTGATGTCAGCAAGAAAACACCATAATCTGTCAAAGGAAGAGGGTACAATTATCTGCAAAGTGTTCTCTATCGAATTGTTATACATTTCCCATAATAGAAAAAAAAACTGAAAAAATGCACTTCATTGACAGTGTTTGAACCTATAAAAATATCACCCTTAACAGGTAGATATACAGTAATGGATGTCCAGTGGTTTTTCTGTATGTTGCGGATGAATTTACTGTGGAGATGGAACGAGCTCATTGCCGAGAATCATCGTTTGGGGGCATATTCTCATTTCAGTGCACAATCAATTAGCATTTACTGCACTTATGTTATCTGGCAGTTGCTGAGCTCTTGCCCTCAGGGTGATAAATCACCCAAACTATTTGGAGAATATGAGCGTTGTAGAGGGGGCATATGGAAAGTACCAAAGTACCAATATCCTGTCCAATGTAACAGAACAGCGCATAACTCTGTAATCGCCTAAATCTTCCATTTAAAGGACTGAACACTGCACGTGTTCCTGGGAGTGCAGGAGCTAAGTTCTGTGACAGAAGGGAAGTATTGTGTTTTCTTAGATGTGTGTTCAGCTCCAGAACAACAGAGACAAGGGGATGGATATGTTCTAGAGCTTTACTTCAGTGCTGTAGCCTCAGGAAGCTTCACTGAGTTAATAGCACTCATTCTGCCTGGGCTTGGTGTGGTCCCACTTCCTAAAGGGAAGTGTGGGGAAGCGTGTTCTTTGCACCAGGGAAAAAGTGCCTTAAGCATAGTCAGTATCACTGACGTAGCTCAAATCCTTTTGCGGTCTTTAATCTCATCCATGATGCGATGCATTGTGAACATTTATTAAATATGACATAAAACTGTAGCCTTGAGGTAATATGCTCCTCTGTCACTATGGAGCTGAATGTGGTAGAGCTGGCTTTTCATAGATGAGTATCAAAGTTCACAGGGCCGGGTTTTGTTATCCCAACTATGTGTGCGTCTGTGTGTGCTTGTGAGGTTACCTTTTCAAGCGCTCGTCCTTCATCAAGGCCTTTTGTTGCAAGCAGAATAAAATGTTTTTTTTCGGTGGCCATGTACTGTGGTGCTTATCTCCACATGGATTGTGCTATATTCCATCACTGCAGGAAACATCAGATATTATTACACCCATTTAGAGTACAACACAGACTTTCATTAACCTCGAACTATTCCATTGCTATCGATCCCACCCCATAACATTCTATTGCTTTTGAAAACATCAGAACTCCTCCTCTTGGCTGACCATTTGAAGCAAGCGATGATACAGCAGTCCTGTTGAAGGACACACACACAGAGCAACCTCTCTCTTATTTTTCTCCATATCATGGATGATGAACATTCAGGACAGAAGTTTTTTTCCACACAGTAATATATCATAGCAGATATGATTTGATGATGGAGTACGATTTATGATTTATATGTTACATTTTGATGCTTATATTATTTTTGATACTTACATTTTAATGCTTATTATACTTTGATGCTTGATTCAATGTAATTGTAGCAAGTTAATCTTATATAGCCTCTAACGTATAATTGGAAGGCTATAATTCTTTCATTAGACAACTACCAGTTATAAGCACCACAGATCAAACAATGTAATGCAGTTTCTGGTTGATGTTCTGAAAGCCGTATTATTGCATAAAACTAATTTTTCCCCACCTTTGGAGCGTCTAATTAATCCTATCATGAGACCCTCCCCTGAGTACATGTTACCCATGTAAACATGGGAGGGCTGCAGTCTCGTTTAGTGTGTATGTTGTCTGCCAGCTGTACCTTTTTGCTCAACAGGCTGCAAGCTTCACCGAGTGACATAACAGGCAGTGTTAACATGAAAAGTACTGTTTCATCGGGCCTCTAGTACAGTGATTCGCAAGCCATGAGTTGGAAATGCATTTTAAAGCATTTTAAAACCAGAAAGCTCATATGCTGATTCACAGTCAGATTTCCCAGTCCCAATTAACCTATATAAACGGGTCTTGGGTCTGCAAATGCTTCATACAAAACTAGTCAACACTCAACCAATCCAAGAATCCAAACTACAGATGCTTAATTTAAAATTCACTGGCACATCCAATCAGATTTGTGCAGTAGGCATTGATTGGTGTAAACCGTAGCGTGCTTGATCATATTATGAATTTAAACCGATACTTGATATAGGGTCTCGACTGAGCCGGCCTGGTAAAAATTGGGTCGTGAAGCAAAAAAGGTTGCGAACCACTGTGCTAGTAGACCTGAGTGTAGTGATGACTGTGAAAGTAATGTTCACAATACCAGCCTATTCTAAATGAGTAATGCTAATAAGGTCTTCCAATCCAACTTACACTCTTTTCATATATTTTACGGCCGACTAAACTACTTAATGAGCTTTTCACTGTGAAAGGGGATATTGATGATGCATCTATTATTCTATCAATGCACATGGCTACTTAATAATATATTGTTTGCTCGGATCGCTTAAAATTTCAATAACTGTTTTGAGAAACGAGTGGTAAGAAAATACAGCTTTGATTTTTGCTCGCTTGTGGCATTTGTAGTTTTGTGTTGTCTGACAGTCATTGACTTTTCAAAGCTGAAGGAAATGAAGCAATATCCCCATTGATATCTTAATTTAACACTGCCCACTTATTGGACTATTTGGTTTCTCTTTCTGGAAAATATATCAGTGTGAATATCGTATCCTTACCTCGAGGTAAAAAAAAAAAAAACACTAATCTGCTCTGGTGATTACAGTGAAAAAATTTAATTTGCTGTTGAATAAGGATTTATAAAAGAGATAAGTACAAAAATGCATATAAATAATAATGAAAACATTACAAAGTAAAAAAATATCCATCCATCCATCCATTTTCCAAACCGCTTATCTTACTGGGTCGCGGGGGGTCCGGAGCCTATCCCGGAAGCAATGGGCACGAGGCAGGGAACAACCCAGGATGGGGGGCCAGCCCATCGCAGGGCACACTCACACACCATTCACTCACACATGCACACCTATGGGCAATCTAGCAACTCCAATTAGCCTCAGCATGTTTTTGGACCGTGGGGGGAAACCGGAGTACCCGGAGGAAACCCCACGACGACATGGGGAGAACATGCAAACTCCGCACACATGTAACCCAGGCGGAGACTCGAACCCGGGTCCCAGAGGTGTGAGGCGACAGTGCTAACCACTGCACCACCATGCCGCCCCTGTAAAAAAACATATATTTTTTAAAAATTAAAAATTTCTTTTGACAATCAAAAATTACCACTTATAATTAACACTTATACTGCTCTCAAAATGGATCGATGGATTGGTGGATAATGAAAACATAGTTGTTACACTACTGAGAAACTACGCATGAAAAACATTTAGCACAAGACTTGTTTTCACATGGTGGAGGATTCGCCAAGTGATCTTTGGTTGCTGGTTATAGCGGATGAGATGGCGCAGCTGTCAGGGCAACTTTATAGAGGTACCTGCCTTTCCATTAAAAGTTCTGAAAATATGACGAAGTTCACCTTGATGCAAGCAACTACAGGGAGTCACTGAAGAGAGACAAGCTGAGGAGTAACATGAATGCTACTGCATTTTGAATCACAGAACATGCTGCCAGTCCTACAAGTCAAGACTTACAATGATCTAGCCTTGAAATGACAAGTGCCTGGAAAAGCATTTGATGTGCATGTTGTAGTAGATGTGGTCTGATCTGCCTGATGTTATAAGAAGTGAATCTACAGGATCGGGAGACAGATGTAATGTTGTCAGCAAACGATAGCTGGTCCTCCATCACTATCTCTATATTGCGAGAAAACTTTGACTACGCTGGTGATCCAAGCTAGACAGCGATGTTACTGCTGAATAGTTGAGTTGCCAGGTAAGAAAGAAGCTTGGTCTTCGAAAGGTTCAGCTGTGGATGGAGATCCTTCATTCAAGCTACGATTCATTCATTAAATCAGAGAGGCACACAGGAAGTCAAGCTGAGACTGTAGTGTTCTCTGGACAGAAAGTCTTCTGTTTAGAAATGGAAGGAAATTTCATGTGGCTGAATGATCAGACCTAATCTAAGCATTCAAAATAGTCTGGTACTACTGTACCCTGACTCTGAATAATGAAATCATTACCTACCTACCCCTTTGGGAGAGAATATTAATGCACCTCTGTGTGGATTAATCAACATAATAAGCTTAGCCAAATGTTTACAAATGGTAATATGCATCTAAAATGTACACAATTACTTATATGATCTTGGTCTTCTAATATGGCCATCCTACAGAAGTCAGAATGTTTATTTTTTAATGTATTGAAAAAAAAAACACATTGAGTGAATTTGGTATGCATGTAAAAAAATCGAATGGCATTAGCAGTAGAAAGGGGATCATTTCCTCACAGAATCAAGTCAGATGGGAAGTTATGTCTTGCCGTGAGTTGAAGGCCAGTGGAAAACCCCTGCTAAGAGCACAGTACTTTGGGATTCGACATACCACAAATACAGCCGAGCCTTCTTGGTGAAACAGCATGCATGCAGACAAAAAAATCAGTGCGATGTGGTGTACAGACACAATGCAGGAAGCCATCCCTTCACCTAGTGGATTTCAACATTGCAGTTCAGTTGGAAAGTTTAACCAAGACACTGGGGCTAAGGGGGGCTTTGCTTGCTTTTACTGCTATTATTTGAACAATAAATTATGGATGAGAGTTAAACACCATGGTAAATGACACCATTAACATAACACTGAAAATCCATAGACCTCAGCAGCTACTCAGGCATATCTTGGGTAAACCCCCATCACTATAGACTGTAATGTGATTTCAGTAGCTGTGCAGTCCTACCACACTGCAAATGCTCACACAAGATGTAAAACGCATGAGGTCTGAACTTGTGTATCTGTTATGTATACATTCAATAATAAGCTAATCATCTGCTGAAGCTGTGTGATGTTTTCATGAAGATCAAAAAGTAGTTTGTGTGTTTTTTACTACAAATCATAGTTTTTAACTAAAATTTCTAATATAATAGCCTTTATGACAGTATGTACGAAAGTAAGAGTTGTCCATAAGTCAGACATTCTTAACCTGGGCACTGTCTGTATTCTACTGTTTTGTATGTATTGTATCTGATATTCTTTTTGCAGTTGATATGTGGAATGCGGTTGCAATATGGTAAGACTTTCATAATACATGGTTGCATTTGTGAATGCGGAGAGCAGACAGGGACACCCCCCCTCCCAAACCCCCTGCCCATCCTGGCACACGTGCAATACTTTACATCAAACAGAGAGAAAATTCATCATCAGATTTATTTTCAGTCAACAGAACACCTCCAGCAATCATTCCCCAGGTTCCAGCTCACACTGATACTTGCTTTGTACTCCCCAGGTTAGTATGCTTGTGCCATTATCACAGCAAGCAATGCAATCGGCCCGCTCTTCATGGATGTGCCGATTATGGGGAAGACACAGAAACACAGAATTCTGAAGAAAGGTTAAGTATTCTTACCAGCTTCCTCACGCCCTAATGCTTTGGCAGAAATATACCATAATATTTTCCAGCTCCTCAGTCGCCCAAGCTGAAATGGAAGGGAATGCTTCCCTCACTTCTTATACCTGCAAGACTCAGAATACATACTCTCACTGTTATACTCTGCCCCCAGTGACCTCTCCCCCACACACACACATACACACAGATTAGGTATCTATATCTTTGTGGGGACATTCCATTCATTTCTATCGATATAACCCTAATCCCAACTACAGTATAACCCTAACCCTACCCAGCCCTAACCTTTACTATAAATAACCAAACAAAATACAAGACGTTTGTTATTTGTTTTTTGATTGCATTCGCAGATTTTTGTAAAATTGAGTTTCCCCTTGTGGGAGGTCAAAATAGCATATTTTTATCACATTGTGTTGAAGTGAAGGGCAGGTGCGATACCCATGTGTGCCTCCACTTCCTGTTTATCCTGATTACCCCTGATTCTGGGCTGTACTTCGGCCCTGTGCTCCTCTGACTAGCCTCCTACTCTACAGCAATTTGTCACGAGTTCAGTATTGACATGCAACCATTTGGCTTGTTGCGATGCTTTATGTAAGTCAGCTATGTGGAAAGGATATAAAGAATGAACACATGTAACGATCATTTAATCCTTAATGGATAATTCAATCTGTGTAATGAGGCCAGCTAATAAACAGCCATGGCCTGTTTCTATTAATATTAAAACACTTCTTCCCAACTTAATCTAGCCATTCAAATCAACCAAGCATGGGTACCCTCAAACCACATGAATGTTTTGGTTTAAAAAAGCCAAGAAAACCCTTAATTATGATATAAATAGTTTAACTAAGGAAATGGGCAATTATGGAAACTTATAATAATATATTAAAACTTTATTAAAGTCAGAGATGCGTACAGTACCATAGCAAAAAGAAAACATTCTTGAAATTAAGAATATTATCTAATATAAAAGATGAAACATTCTTTTGACCTGATTTGCACTTTTGGTTTAACATGCACTATAGCACCTCAGAGTAATTAGTGTTTTGAGGACATAGCGGCTCAGCAGGTAATTATTGCCTCAGAGCTCCTGGTTGTGGGTCTGCCTTCTTCAGAAGGTTTCCTTTCAAAACCCCATATCTGCAGTCCTAGAACACGCTGTTCAGTTGAACTGCTGCTTCAGTTGCCTGTGTGACAATACAGGGCACCTCAGTTTTTCCCAAACTTTTCTCTCTCGCGGCATATTATTTACGACGAAAACATCTCACATCCACATGACATTCACCAGTCACAAAATAACAGGTTTTTCTGTTTATCGGGCACTGGCCCACAGGCTACTAACTTTTAATGTGGAACATGGGCTTTTTTAATGTGGAACTCTGCAACTCAATAGCTCGTAGAATCTAAAGCTTTGTCAGAAATGGTAGTTGTTTTCATCATGAATTTTGCTTGTACATCAGTTTAACTTTTCAAAGAACTGAAATGTTCAGCGTGCTGCCTGTTTGGTAGAGAGATGTCTTTTCAGTTTAATGAGAACCATCACTTCCTTTGAGAGTTTCTCCAATCAAACCAAGCATCTCCTTTGCACATGAATCTATAATTTAAGTAATCAGCACTGAATCGTCTACTCACCACTGCAAGGCGGAGATGGCCGTGGTTCATGGTCAGAAGTCCTTTTCAAGTATTTGTCCATTATCTATCAGCTAGGAATGGCAGAATGTCAATAGCAGACAACTGTAGGCTATACTGTAATTGTTCTTACTTTTGAATGCAGTTATGTTGTGCTGTGTGCAAGGTGTGATTGGTGTTTGGTGGATGCAACCGCAATAGGATCTCAGAGTACAGACCGATAACGATGACGACAGATCAAAGTGCAACACTATTATTGGAGAAGTGTAGCTTAGAAATCATGACATAAAATTTTAATTATTATTAATGCAATAAAAATGAATATGGATATTTCCTGTGGCACACCTGGGCACCGTATGGAAAACACGACCCTAGACATTACCCTGTGCAATACATCAACATTTTGTCAATTGATGACCATGAGTAGTTAAAATGCTACTGAAGATGTGTAGCTGCATTTCTCTATCCTATGAAGTAGGTGTAAACATGTTCCTTCGGGGTAATATAAGTCTTCCGATTCTGAGTCTTTAAAAAGCAAACAGAAGTCATGTAGAGAGCTTTGTGCAATAACCATGGTAGGAGGAGTGCTGACCACAGACTGTCTGGAGGGAAACAATCAGGTATATATATTGATTAGTCCAATCTGTCTGCATTTTGTATGTCTGATTATTCTGTTTTGTTTTTCTCTCAGTAGCAAGGACCAACATTCTGCCAGCATCCCTACCCTGCCCCCATCTATGTCCAAAAGTTTCATATATTAAACATATTAATCATTGCCAAAACCCGAATACAGTAAGTATGATAATAGACCAATAATGTTAATTAGAATGTATTTTAATGTGTGTAATAATGAATATGCATAATGTATATTAACTGTACAAATTATGTACCTGTGAATCATGATCAAATTTATTGTACTTGTGGGTAATGAGAAAAACAAGTTATAATAAAAAAGTATGCTTTTCTTGGTAGATAAAAATACTAAATCACTTTCAGTAATACTTCTTTAATACACCACCAAGTTCTCCATCCATCCATCCATCCATCCATCCATCTATCCAGGGGTTATCCTGGACAGGATACCAACCCTTTATAATATTTTACTTCCTACATGAAATCATGTCAATATTATTAATTAAATGCCCCGTAGAACTGTAATGTTGTGAAAGAGCTAGTTAGAACTTAAATATACATTTTAAAAACACGCATGCTTAATATACAATTACAACATAAGTATCCCCTGCTTTATGGAAGTGGAGTGTTTCTATGAAACCTTTTATAAGCTGAAAAGGCATAACGCAAAGAAGCAATTACCATTAATTTACATGGGAACAATTTTCGAGCATTCCAAGACTGAAAAAATACCCTATCAAATTATACCAAATTACACACAAAAATTTAAAGAACACCAACCTTAAGTAAAAGCAGGAATTAGTTGATAAATACACAGACTATATAAAGTATAAATAATGTATGCATAGTATAGTTTCACCTACAGACAAGGGTGTTGCTAGAAATTTTGGGTCCCATGAAAGTGTATCATTTTTGACCCTCAACTCAGAACAATCCAAGATTGCATGAAATCTTTAATAAATTGCCTTACCCCCCATTTTACAGCGCCCCGGCTTATAGAATCAATGTGTTGCTTAAGGACAGGGATATGTTCTGAAAAATGCATCATTAGGCGATTACGCCATTGTGAGTACTTCTTGGATTGTATTTACACAAACTTATGGCATAGCCTAAATAACAAATCAAAAGTTTGGTAGAATAAATACAATAACCAGTAACATAGTTGTTTATTATCATTAACAAAAATGATGTATTGTACATTATTCTGTGTGTTATATTTGTTTGCACCAGCATCACCGCAAACATGTGACCAATGCTTTGCACTATGACGTCACTAGGCAATTGGAATCTTTCACCTCCATTATAATCTTATGGGATTACCATTGTATATGCAGTCCACTGTGTTCTGAAATGTCATTATATAGTTCATGACTATATATCTATTAATTGGCTTGCTGATCAACAAATGCTAAACACTATTTTCGCTTTTCTTGTTTTTTCGTAATAGCAAAAATCTTCTTTGGTTACTTTTGTAAAAACAAAGGGGCATAAAGCAAGCTCTTGTAAAGTGGGCGATACCTGTATATAAATACAGCACTATGCTATTGTTATTTAAATGAGGCACTCTACCTGTAAAGTTGTAATGTCAGGATCGGTGTCTGTCTTGTCTCATTCTGTCCTTCATTTCCTTAAGTTCCCTGCTCTCCCCTGTTGACTAAAATGTTTTGCTGTTCTTTCTAATTATTCCTAGTCTAACCCATGTCTTGATATCCTCCCAATGTCAAGGTCCTAAGTTGTAGTTCCATGTTTGGCCATCTGGGAGTCCTGTTATGTAGCATAAAAGGATCCCCAGATGGCCAAACAGCCATCTACAACTGTTCCTTTAGTGTTACACCCAGGACTCTGTTTTTGTTAACTTTATGTGTCCCTTGTTCCTTGTGTTTGACTCTGGTTTAGGTCCTTGCCCTTAGTGTCTTTGAATCTGAATAACCCTTCTTTGCTTGAGTTGAATATTAAGTGCGGTGGCGGGATCGGCCCCTGTCTTTTGTCTGTTCCCTGCTTGGTCAGCAGGAGTCGCTGGCCATCCTGAGTGTTTATCTCCCGATGTGTTCTCCTGTAGCTTGGGCCATCCCTTTTGTTTTGTGTTCAAAGCTGGTTGTTTTTTGTATAGCCTTGGTTAATTACAGACTTGTCTTATGGTTCTTTGTTTTTTCTCTCTGCTTGTAGTAATCACCAGTTACCCTTGTGATCTAGTATCTTTTAATATTTGATCCTTTTTCTGTTTGTTACCCTCACCTGTAACATGAATGTAATGTATGAATTTAAGTTCCTGCCCTTACTTCAGTCTTTACTCGATCATTGTGATGAAGCTTATTAGCTTTAGTTTGCTGTGTTTGCTTCTGTTTGGATGCATATGATTCTTTGTATTTTGATTCCTGGTTTGCTGTGTTTGTTCCTGTGCTGCTCCCTAGTTTAGTTTTTGTATTCTACTTAGCCGCCTTTGTTAGACCCCTTGGGGGTTGTTTTAGTTAATTGTTACTTTGAGTTCAGTACAGTCCCTTGTTTTGTAAAACCGTAACGTGGATTGCCCTTTTTCCATGCTCCGCCACCATGCTGTGAATAGCTTGCAACTGTGTCCTGTAGGTCCTTATATCTCTTGGTGCTTAGTTCTTGAATAATCGTTAATAAGCAGAACCTGTCCCTCATCTAGGCCTTGTTACATGTGTATAAACTTCCCTGTCGAATCTTTCTTCCCTTGTCAGCTATTGAATGTGTTCAGTGTTGCATGTTGTGACGCCCGCTCCGTCCACTCCTCGTGTGTGCCACGCCCCCTAATTACCCACGTGTGATTTCCTGATCGTGCCCAGTCGTGTCTTGTTTCCTGCTGCCTTGTTTCATGTATTTAAGTTCCTGATTTGTACTAACCCGTGTCTGTCATTGATGTTTGTTTGCGTGAGATCCCCGGTCCTGTTATTAAATTCCTGGTTTACCCCGACTTCTGCCTGTCCGCCTGCTTCCTGCCCGTTCGATCGCCGCTCTGCCCGCGATCGCAGCGTATCTCCCGTGACAGAATGACAGACCAACTCAACAAGGCACAGCAGCAGACCGAGAGCCAACGTCTCGGTCTGCTGCAAGAGGTATATTATTGGCTAAACCAGCCCGACGTCCGGGAGGATCCCGTCGCGCTGAACTTAGCCACTGACAGCTGCGATCTCCTGCTGGGGATGTCCCTAAAGGAGGGCGGACATTGTTTAGGAGAGGTGCGCTCCAACCTCAACCAGCTGGTTCAGCGCCTAACAGCGCGGAGGTTGGGGCTGGACGCATGGTGCGTCCCGGAGGTTGTTCCCCAGCCGTCCGTCCTGTCGGACGTGGAGCAGCCTCCCGCGGACACCGTGACAAAAAAGAAGAGGAAGAAACAGACGACCGCCCCTGCGATCGCTCTGGGAGCGTGTACGCTCGTTCCCACTTCTTTTTTAACCGGAGAGCTGGAGGACTCCTCGGCCGTCCTTATCGACACCACCGCTGCCAAGCTGCCCGCGCAGGCAGCTTTCCCCGTCTGGAGAAAGCACCCAGCCGCCGCTAAGCTGCTACCCCCCCTCGAGCGGTACTACTTCCGGCCCGAGCGGCTGGCCAACAAGGGGGCCCGCGCAGTGCGGGACGCTATCCCGCGTGTGCCCCGGGCACTTAAAGGGGCCACGTCCGTCTTGCCCGCACGGGACCTACCGGTACCGCCGCCTACAGCCCCTGCTCAGCCCGAGCAGCCGCCTCCTGTGCCTGCAGCCCCTGCTCAGCCCGAGCAGCCGCCTCCTGTGCCTGCAGCCCCTGCTCAGCCCGAGCAGCCGCCTCCTGTGCCTGCAGCCCCTGCTCAGCCCGTGCAGCCGCCTTTGCTGCCCCCTTCGCCTGCTGCAGCTCCCGGGCAGGCGCCCCCACTGCAGCAACCTGCAGCTCCCGGGCAGGCGCCCCCACTGCAGCAACCTGCAGCTCCCGGGCAGGCGCCCCCACTGCAGCAACCTGCAGCTCCCGGGCAGGCGCCCCCACAGCCTGACCGCGCTTCTGTTCCTGTCCTGGCGCCCCCTCCTCCTGCAGCAGCCCCAGAGGCGCCTGCAGCAGCCCCAGAGGCGCCTGCAGCAGCCCCAGAGGCGCCCCCTCCGCCTGCAGCAGCCCCAGGTCCTGACCGCGCTCCAGCGGCTCCCGATCCGCCGCCCTTGCCTGCGGCTCTGGCGCCTGAGCAGCCGCCTTCGCTCCCTGACGTGCCCGGAGGAGCGCGCCTTGGAGAGGGGGCTCCCACAGGGGCACGACCGCCTCTGTCGATGGACCCCGCGCCTGCAGTTCCAGAGCCGGCGCCCGCGCCCGAGGCACTCCCCGTGCCTGCTGCAGCTTCCGGGCCGGCGCTCCCACTACAGCAGCCTGCAGCTCCCGGGTCGGCGCCCCCACAGCCTGACCGTGTTCCTGTCCCGGCGCCCCCACAGCCTGACCGTGTTCCTGTCCCGGCGCCCCCTCTCCCTGCTGCGGCTCCCGAGGCGCCCCCTGACCGCGCCGCAGCGGCTCCCGAGGCGCCCCCTGGCCCCGCTCCTGTCCCTGGCCCCGCTCCTGTGACTCCTCTGCCCTTGCCTCGGCATCCTCGGCCCCAACCGAGGGGCGTGATGTCCGTGTCCCGTAAGGGGCGGGGACACAGACGCAGGGCTGGGGTCCCTCCCGCCCGGCCCCCTGGCTCGCCCTCCCTCGCCTGCGCGCTGGCTCGGTTGGCGCCTGCGAGTCCTGGTCGGCTGTTGCCTGCGGGTCCCCCTCCGAGGCCTCGTCGCCCTGCCTCGCTCCCTCCGCTGACTCCTCGTCGGTCGCCTGCGGGTCCACTCGCTCCTGCACGGCGGAAGACGTCGCCGCCTGCGGTGGCTCCCCCCCTCTCCTTGCCCTCGCCAGCGTCCCCTTCGCCTCCCTCCTCGGCCCCTCTGTCGGTCCCTCGCCCTGCCTCCTCGGCCCCTCCGAGGTCCCCTCCGGCTCCGGCCTCCCGGCCGTCTGCGGCCCCTCCGGCTGCCGCCCGTCGCCCGCTGGGTGTCCCTCGGGCTCCCCTTCGTTCCCCCGCCTTCTCTCCCTTCTTCCCTGCCTCGGTCCCTTCTGTCTCTGCTTCCCCATTCTTTGTCCCTCGTCCCTTCGCTCCTCCTGTGCCTCCTTCTCCCTCTGGGTTCCCTCCGTTCACTCCCGGTCCTTTTGTCCCGCCTGTTCCCTCTGTGTCCCCTTTTCTGGTCTGTCTGTCGGCCTTTCCTGTCTTGTGTGATGTCCTGTCCTGGCTCCTGCCTCTTTGTCTGTTTTGCCTGTCTGTCTTGTTCCCTGTTCCCCGTTGATTTTTTTTGCTTTTGTCTTTCAGGTCCTGTTCTGCCTCGTCCCGTCCGTCGCCCCCTTCCTTGGCGCGCCCGGTGTAGCGCGCCTTTGGGGGGGGGTTCTGTGACGCCCGCTCCGTCCGCTCCTCGTGTGTGCCACGCCCCCTAATTACCCACGTGTGATTTCCTGATCGTGCCCAGTCGTGTCTTGTTTCCTGCTGCCTTGTTTCATGTATTTAAGTTCCTGATTTGTACTAACCCGTGTCTGTCATTGATGTTTGTTTGCGTGAGATCCCCGGTCCTGTTATTAAATTCCTGGTTTACCCCGACTTCTGCCTGTCCGCCTGCTTCCTGCCCGTTCGATCGCCGCTCTGCCCGCGATCGCAGCGTATCTCCCGTGACACATGTTCTGATATATACTCAGCATTTTCTTTCTCATGTTTGATCTTAGTCTCTGTTAGGTCCAGAATTGCGTGTCTGCCTTTGTTTAGGTCAATCGCAGTTTGTTTCTGAGTGTTTTGTGTTTAGTTTGAAATAAAGTAACCCGAGCTTGAAAGCTGCATTGTGTACCGTTGATTATGTCCAGACATGACATTGCAAAATATACAATGTTTCTGTATATTTGCTTTGTTTTTTTTCTTCTGCATTGATTCTGTCCATCGCCCTATATACATATCTGTGTATATGCATATATATTTATATATAGATTTTATCACTGTTTCTTTAAAATTGAAAGGTTAATAAAACATGTAGCATGATGATGACAAATAAGGCTTATTTCTATGCCAAAAGGTGACACTGAAAACAGTAAAAAAGGTTAAATAAATGGGATACCAATCCATGAGTTGAAGTAACTCTCAATGTTCATAGCATCCTCAGGGTTGCCTTCATGATAATTAATTCCATAGATAAATACACCATCTGGTATAGATCAGTTAGCGTTTTTTTTTTCATAAAATCTATCAATATTTCTTATATTATACGACACTATCAGTTTGTGTGTGGAGTTTGCATGTTCTCTCTGTGTTGAAGTGGGACTCCTTTTACACTTCAAATGATAGATTGTTTATATTTAAGTTTACAAATTGGTCTCTCTGTGTAGTTTTACAGTAGGTGTGCATCCCATTTGAGATGTACCAATCTTCTGCGCTGTGCTTCCAACCTTTCTGTGACCCTGTACTGGGTAAGCAGTTATGGAAAATGGATGGATGAATAAATGGATTATTATAGGAAGGCCACAACATAAGAATATAAAATTATATCATAATATGTCATGTGATAAACAAGGTTCAGCTCTTCAATACCCCTTAACTTTTGTACGAGGAGCATAAACCAAATTAATGGTCCAGATTTTGTGTGACATCGTTCTTTAATGTCCTTCAGGGACCTTCAGGTGTGGTCTTAGTCGGTCTTGTAAAAAAAGTTGTAAAAATGGGAGCTTTTCGTTTCTTGTCAATTGCTCTGAGCCCAAGAGAGAAAGAACAGAACACCATTCTTTGCTGAAGCCGTACAAATTCAGCACAGTAGATCTTTGAGAAAAGCAGATTGATGTTAAATAATATACCTTTCACTTTTAATGGTTTTGTCATTTTTCAGTCTTTTAACTTCTGTCACACTTTTGACAAAAAAATCTAGTCAGACTACCGTTTCTCTGCTTACGCAAAAAGAATGACTATTTATTAAAGTCTTTTTTTAAAACAATGCTGGCAAAAACATTATTTCCAATCTCACGTTCATGTATTCTAGCGTAACTAACTATACACCCAGTTAGAAACTAGGATTCTTGGCACTTAACCATCTCTCCTATTTGACTCCCCTGGAGGATGGGCTCCCCCTTTGAGTCTGGTCCCTCCCAAGGTTTATTCCTTCTTGGGAGTTTTTCCTTGCCACTGTCACCTATGTCTTACTCACTGGGGGCTTTGGGTGAGGATGCTGTAAAGCGCGTCGAGACGATGTAATGTCATGACACTGTGCTATACAAAAATTAATTTGTTTGTTTGTTGTTGTTTGTGTTTTGATTCATTAACATATATTTCCTGCTGTTTAAATTAATTGCGACTTACAAAGTGGACACAGAGAAAATATGCTGTATATTACAGGCATTGTGCTTGGCATTTTAACTTTATGTTATTTATTTATCAAGCGGCAAGACTTGATTGGGGGGGGGGGGGGGCAGTGAAGTCATGTGACATGACGAGGAAGGAAGTGGGATTTTATTTTGGGAGGGTGGTGAAGATGAGTAGGAGTGAAAGCAAGACACAGGGGGCTGGGTCAAGTATCAGTGTTTGGGCCCATTTACCAGGGCTGAGACGAAACAGAACTCTATCTCTAATAACGATTAGGAATAATAAACCTAACTTTACTCCACCCACCAAGGACATCCTTGAGCTGTCCTTTATATAAACACTTTAATTGTAAACAATTCACATACTGCATTAAACAACTGTGCCTCTCCAGGATAACCTGCAGCCTTTCAGTCAATAATACTGAAATACCTCTGAAAAACACTCACAAATGAATCCTAGGTTTATTTTTTTCCTGAAGTGCTGCAGGTTTATCCATTTTTAACTCGCAATGTTAATCAAGGGCATAGGTCTGGTTTCAACAAATCAGCCCCAAACTCTCTGGCCCCAGAATATTTGCAGGGACATGTCCCTACTATCCATACCCAAATCTACACCCTTGAAGTTAATGTATATTTTTCTTTTTTTCTTGTAAAAGTTAACATATTGAGGGATGTTGTGTGGCTCACAGTGTTCACAATCAGAAGGTGAACACTGATGCAACCGTTGGACCCTTGAGCAAGGCCATTAACCCCCACCTGCTCCAGGGGTGCTGGACGTTGCCGACCTTGCGCTGTGACCCCCCCCAAGCTTGCTCTCACCTGAGTGTATCTGTATGTCTCGTGGATAGCAAGATGCGATAGTCTAAAAGACAATTTAGAATTAAGTGATCAATTGTCATTGTTGACACACCACAGCACACAGTGCACAGTGTCCTCTGCATTTAACCCATATGTGACAATGTGACATAGCAGGGGGCAGCTAATTCAGCGCCCAGGGAGTAGTATGTGGTATCACATTTGAATAAAAAACAACACATTGTACATTACATTGTAGCAAGGCATCCAGCAATTGACACAGAAAATGTCAAGGTAATCTCACTACCTCAGAAATAACTATGCAACTTCAGCAAGAGGTCCAGAGAATCTCCCCAATTCTATTTTACACTAAATTATCACTGGAAAGTCACAATCAGTGGTTTCATAGCATGATGACACACTTCTACAAAATTCACTTGCAAGAAGCATCAAAATCATTACCAGAAGTCGTAAATCTTAATGGTAATTTGATAAGATGTCACGCTGCTCTGTTAATTGGTCAAAATCTGCAGTCCTCCCACTCAGTGAAGACCAGTTGCATAGCAAGACTCCGTCATCATCCATCCCTACTCTACAGGTTATATTCAGTGCACAGGCATTAATATTTATTACCAGATCTCTTCCATCTTAATTTCTATCCATTAAAAGCAATAGAAGATGACTTGTTACATTGAGCCCTTCTACTTAATCAGCAGAATAACGACACTATAATGTCAACTACTCTGAATGTTTGGTGGGAAACATTTAGCACATTTAACACTAACTACCTGCTAATGCACTCCTTAGGCACAACCAAGGTTTTCAATTTAGTAAAACACTCAGAAACTATGAGATATACCACAAGTAGCACATATTATTAAATACAACAAATTTATAACATTTCAAAATTTGGTACAGTGTTGTGACACAGAAAATGTGTCTCAGATGTCCTGCTAAAACTAGTAATTAACTGAGATCTTTACATAAACCACAGTAATCTAAAGCTAGGTCTTTTAATAGAAGGCAATATGTAGCAACAAACTGCTCTCCAAATTAAATGACCTGTTACACTGAAACGATATGCTTACAGATGATTTAGATTTTTAAAAGTTTTTCTAAGTTGATTTTAAGTTTTTATAAACCAGTTTCGGATTTCGATTTGAATAACATTTTTTTGTATTTTTTATAAATTGAATAAATGAGCATTTATGTTTTATGTTTTTCAGAGTATGAGTTTTTGCACTCCCTCTTGCCTGTATCCATTTTTGTCTCCTTCAAGGCTGTATTTTATAGAAGCATGTTGCATTTACAAAAGAAAAGCAAAACTTATCTTGTAATCATGAGAAAAGATCTTGTAATTATGAGCTCATATGTCTTAATAACGATCCTGTCATAATTACGAGGCGTTTGCATTTACTTGCCAACCCTCACGTATTTTTATGGTTTCTCCTGTATGTCAAGGTCATCTACTGGTGCTCTCACATTTCATTGTGTTATTATACTTTTTTGGGGTGTTTTGGCCCTCAAACATTATTATGAATAATCCTCATATGCAGAGGAGTTTTGTACCAGATTGTGTATGATACACAATATAGACACTATACAAAAATTCAATACATTTATCATCACAACCTGGCAACCCCCCCAACCCAATTCAAGGGGTGTGTGCATCTGCTGTCTGTGCAACATGGCTGGCCAGTGGAGTGGAAAAGAATCAGCTAGGTTACTTAGCTGGTGTCAGATCTCAGGGCAGGGCAGTGCTAGTCAATACAAAGAAAAAAAAAAGTATATATATATATACACACCCCCTGATCAGGGCAGTGGAGGTAGCCCAGATCTTATACCAGTCACAGGAGAGAAGGCTGGGCTACATATGCAGGGGGGGGGGGTGTATCTAGAAGTTCTGGACTCCCTGACAATATGGAACCTGAATCTGCCAGGAAGGATATCAATGGCAGGGTATGTATATGCACATACAGCAGGTCTGTAAATATTTCATATATGCATAGAGAGATGGATGGCTATTTTTTCTAATATTCTTTTTTTATTCTTTAGATGACCATTATTGTTTAGCATATGCTGGACGCAGCATAGTAAATGGATGCATAGCAAATGTGTTTTTTTTATGGGGAATACGCAGTGTTGAAAATTCCTGCTCATTCACGAAGCAGTGTATGGACAGCGAAAGACTACACTATGAAAAGAAAAAAAGAAAGATCGCCGGACAATAATATTATCATACCATAACAGTGTTATAATAACTATATGAACAATATAGAAAAATTGCATGAACTTATTTATTTGGAGTACATTTGAAACATAATGATAATAATTCCGTAATAGGCCTCATTATGGCCCTTACACTGGACAACATGTGTTGAGGTAATGCCCTGATAATTAAACTTTGCTTCGTATTTGTTTTTTTTTTTTAAACCATAAACCTAATGTAGATTATAGTTACGTTATAATTGCATCCCATTACCATTTCATATTTTATTTCTTTCAGTAAATCGTGCATTTATTGATATAAATGGCTCTGATTTATGTGTAGTATCATACTTCCCAAATGGAGCACGACTGTTTCATCATGCCAATAACACTGCATTTGAATATTTTATAGTCAGGGAAAGGCAAATCGCCAGTTCGTCTCCAGGCTACGGGTTCTGAATTCAAGCTTTATAGGCCAAATATGGAAATACTGAAGCGCACGCGTGTGTGTGTGTGTGTGTGTGGGAGGTGGCAAGTTTAGTTTGTTTTGGTTGTGCTACTTTGAGTGCTATAGCGGCTATTAACCCAGAGGTCGCCTGCTGTTTCGCCATTCCTGCCTACTCCTGGTTAGATTAAGGCAGCATCATTATTGTCAAGGTGAATTGATGTTTCCTGTGTTCCTTATTTATAGCAATACAATGTTTCCTATCTGCTTACAACAGGTAATGTGTTCATTTTTCACAATTTTAAAATGAATTTCAATTTCATTAGACTTTAGTGTTGGATAATTTTTCTAGCCATTTGAAAATGAGCTTTAAAAGTATGTGACTTTTTATAAGTGTCTGCTAAATAAAATGTAAACGCGAAATACCATTAGATGAGTCCGACAACATTTGTTATCAAAATAAATTAGCTAGCAGGTGAGTGCGCTGTTAATAAAATATAATGCTAGAAAAATAAAATAAAATGCTACACTGATGTGAACAAAATATGAAAAAAGTACCAACATTAACAATAAATGTTAGCATATTTTAATAAAGAAATAACGTCAAACTACATTGGAAGAGAGAGACAGACAAGATTTTGTGAGCATCCACTATAATCAATATACTGTAAGAGGATAAGAGGACAATGGGAGAGAAAGCAATATGCTCCATTTTAGATTAACGCTGATATATATTTATGTACAAATGTAACACTGGTATTATTTAAGTCCAATAAACAAAAACATATGACATATTAATACAGAAAAGGTAAAAGAAACAATTGTACTTAAATGTGGCACATGAAAAGTTTGATCACTAGTAGTTTTGGTATCATGTCACTCCTGAAATTCAGCAAGGACACTACAGAAAATATTTCAGAATAGGCACATTATAAAATCTTATAAAATATTCTGTTTGTTCATGCACATGGATATTTTTTGATACTGATGACTTTTCTGCCAGTACATTGGGGAAGACCAGGGCAACTCTTAAGTTTATGAGGTTAATGTGTAATTCAAGCACAAAAATCGCATCACACCTCCCAGTCAAGAATATGATGTCACTGTGATTTCGTGCTGATCTCATAGGATCTCATACCACTGCAAGATCAATTTGAAATCACACATTGACCACACTTCAATCTCATCATTTTATCTCGTACTGTGAGATCATCATACGATATCTTGTTCATTATGTATTGATGAAAGAGATGAAAGAGATGCATAAAATAAGTTGACCAAATGTATATGTGCATACATAATTTATTAAACATTCCAAGAGTATGTTTGTTGTTTAAAGTTTAAACGAACAAGCTTTATTTGCCATTTACACAAGTACAGCTACACTGGAATGCTTCTCATCACCAACTCCATCTTGTGCTCATACAGTAGCTTAGGGTCACAGCACAATGTTACTGTATGTAATTGTTACTGTAAAAAAACAGGTTAAATGAATATAATGTAATCCAGTTATTAAGCAGATTGTATGAACTATATACATTTTTTTAAAGTGTATTCTTTTTTTTTCAATCCACACAGACCCAGTAATTGCAAAATATAATTTTGAATGTGACCTATAACCTGTACAATTCAATTGAAAAACAAAAAAATCTGTTAGGAGGAAAATATATAAAATAAAAAAATGTACAATAAGCTGGTTGCATAAGTGTGCACACTCTTAAATGAATACTTTGTTGAAGCAGGTTTTGATTTAATTATAGCATTCAGTCTTTTTGGGTAGGAGTCTATCAGCATCGCACATCTTAACTTGGCAATATTTACTGTACCCACTCTTCTTTGCAAAAGTGCTCCAATCTGTCAGATTGTGAGGGCATCTCTTACACACAGCCCTCCTCAGGTCGCCCCACAGATTTCCAGTTGGATTTAGGTTTAGGCTCTGGCTGGATCATTCCAAAACTTTACATTTTCTTCCGCTGAAGGCATTATTTTGTCCATTTGGATGTCTACTTGGGGTCATTGTCATGCTGAATTGCTCTCAATCTTCAGCTTTCTAGCAGACACCTGAAGGTTTTGGGCCAAAACTAACAGGCATTTGGTACTGTTCATAATTCCCTACACATTGACTGAAGCCCCAGTTCCAGCTGAAGAAAAATAACCAATCAATTTTGGAGGGACACCCAGTTCTCGGTAACGTCACTGTTGTCCCATATCTACGCCACTTCCTGATGACTGTCTTTACTGTGTTCCATGGTATATGTCATACTTATTATACCCTCTTCTCCTGATTGATACTTTTGAACAATGAGATCCCCTTGATGCTTTGTAAGCTTTTTGCAAACCATGGCGTTTGCTGTAGGATGCAACTGAGCAAAAATCCTCCTGGGACAGATGAACTTTATTTGGGGTTAATCAAAATGATTTTAATTGATGGCAGGTGTGTATCCAAAAAGACTGAATACCGTAATTAAATTAAAAGGTGCTTCTACAAATTATTAGTTTAAGGATGTGCACACTCATACAACAAGCTTATTCTATTTTTTGCATTCTTTATATTTTTCCCCCTAAAAAATCTGCTTGTTTTTTGATTGAATTGTACAAGTTTTAAGTCATATTAAAAGTGGGAGAAGTTTTGAAATGATGCACCGTGAGCTCATTTAACTAAAGTTGCACTTTTCACTGTCAAAGAATTTTGTATTGAGTACATAATACATCAACAATTAAATCAAGATCATGTAACATTAGAAATAACATTCAACAGTCAACACTGTCTGGACGCCCATTTCTGACTGCAATGATCACTTGAGCTGCTTCATAAAAAACAATAAACTTTGACAATGATACAGGTTGATTGCATGTGCAGTCCTGGCCCCAGCTCAGTCTATGTCAGTGTGCATTATGCCTGTCTTTGCACTGATTTACTCCCACATTCGATATATACTATTCAGTCTGTATTGTTTATGATACTCTGCTGGGTAAACCTTGAAGCTGATCTTGAATTTGCATTATCCTAGTTTTTCTGGCATTGGAACCCCACTTGCTGGTTGTCTTCATCTGTCTTTCTTATGGTATTCCTGATAACAACTTTGCTGCTCGCGTCTTTAAGCACATGATGAAAAAAATCTCTATATTTACCGTTATCGCAGAAGCAGCTGACACTATATGTCAGAGTACTGAAAAAAAAAACGCATATCTAAAAATAAACAAGATATTTTGATGGGATGTGTTTGGAATGAATACATCCTATTTTTAAGAATTTTACAGGGTGAAATTGAAACCTTGGGAAATAATTGCCGGGAAAGTTGTCAATCTGTGACAGTGGCATAACGGGGCCATAGTTTGACCTGGAGGTATAGCAGACATAGAACTGTCATATGGATCATTTAAATAAGTCCGATCCTGCGAAGGAGGCAAGTTCCTGCAGTCACACTGCAGTCACGCTGCAGGCAAACCAGAGGCGCAAAGAAGAAAAGAAACGTAGCAACAGACAATCAGTCTACAGAGGAATTTTCATTTGCTTCATAGTGGTTGACAAGTAATGTTTGCATTGCATATTTTAATAATAAATGACTGTGTTGTTGTAGCATATACATCTTTTACATGCGTTGAATGTAATAATGTTGTACCACAACACACCCGTGTAAAACACCTTGGAATGACTGTTGTGAAAGGCGCTATATAAAAATAAATTGAATTTTACACAGTTGCCCTTGAAAAGGCTAAACCTGTCCTCTAACTTGAATTCTATACAAGACTACATTGATTTACCATAACAGTGCAGAAAAAAAACAATGGAAAGAAATTACTTTAGTTGATTGCTCATTAATACATGAAATAGAGCGTAGTCTTGCATGATAAATAGAAATGTATGTGTTTATGTTATAAAAAATTCAACCAAAATGATCCACCTTAGAAACACTGAACCAGAACATTCAGAGGAAACACAGGGACACCATGTAAAGTCCTCTCAAACACAGACCCAGGGCAGGAGACAGCCTGCACACCTGAAGGTACAAGCACACAATGTTACCCACTGAGCAAGCAACCCGCAGATGATAGACAGATAGATAGATAGATAGATAGATAGAGAGATGATAGATAGAGAGAAAGATAGATAGATAGATAGATAGATAGATAGATAGATAGATAGATAGATAGATAGATAGATAGATAGATAGATAGATGAACTACATTAAAATTGATACATTTAGCAATGGTGTACAGAGAGGACTCTGCATCTAAATCATTATAAGGTGTTTTTTGTTTTGGTGCACGAATGATGTGGAGCATGACAACTGCCATAATGTTGCTCATCACATTTCACTTCGCTTCACTGAGTCATGGGTATTTCATATAATTAATGAATTTGCTGCAAGGAAATAATTTATTTCTACCATCAGTGATTGAAAAAAAAAGATCTTTGACATTCAAAGCATGTAAAGTCATTATCTAAGCAGGTAATAAGGTACTTCGAGCAATAAGTGTGAAACTAATTACTATTATACCTCAAATAATTACTATTGACTTTTTGAACATATTTTTAACATTCAGTAATATCCAAAGTATTACAAATATTTCTAACATTTCTTCAAATAAGGCTGTTTACATGCAAAGAGTGGGACTTCCTCTCAGGACGAATGCGATCTGACTCTATGCTATGTTACCAGATAGTTACTGAATCCCCTACAGGCTTCACACAACTGTCCTCAGAATAGTTGTTCGGATCGGACGGATAAAATTTGCCTCATGCCTGAGCTGGTGAGCTCTAGTACCATGGTGTAACCTCATCAAACACTTGTCCTCAACTCCCATCGAGTAGGAAACCGAGGATGATGCAACACTGGGAATGGTGCTGAAAGGAACCTTGTTTGTGCTTTTCACTCCCTCAGGGGGATTGCATCAAAATATGTGCAATGAAGATGAAAGCTTTAAAAGGTACCCCAACAACTAGAGTTTAAGTGTTTATTCCTGGAATAAGAATCAATGCATAGCAGATGACTTACTGCATATTTTGGAATGGAAACAGCCATAAATAACACAAAACTAATGGAAAAACAAATTCTAATTGATCTCATACAAATGTCAACACAACAGAGGAATGTAATAAACTTGTGTTTGGATGCATCGCTCATTGTGATCAATAACTGATCATGGAATGAGAATTGATGTAGAAACTCTCAAAATGGCAATTGAATACCTTTCATTACATATCAATATGAATAGTAACATAGTTTTTAAAATGTAGTTGGGCATTTTGGCACACACTCCCCACACCCGCACTTGTATGAGGTCAAAAGAAGAAGAAGGAAAAACCTGCACGTTCCCAGGACAGTGATTTGTTCAGAAATCAAAGTAAAACGAGATAGTCAGCTGCAGGTCAAATGAAAAGCGCAAGTCAATTACCACATCAATTTTATGCAGAAATAAACACATAGCTCTGAAAACAAACTCTTCCTAATCTGCTTGTCCTTTCAAAACTTTTTTTCTTTGAAGACCTGGTTTTAGACAGGATAACGAGGGTTGATTGATACCAGATGGTTCAATTAGGGTGACTCGTTCTGGAAGCTGGCATTGCAATGTCCAGGCAGCTGCTGAAGCCATTTCCCTATGATTAGGTTATGCGCTGTAAGTTACGCTATAAATTTACGAAATAGGAAAGGTCATAGGTCTCCTATATCTAAGAAATTACAAGTCACAATAACAAAATCTATGCAAATATGCGAGGAAACAACTTAATTCAAAATTATTGTCTCATTTCATTGTAAAATAGTAGAGTAATAAGAATCTAATGCAATCATACAGCTGTTTTCATCATCAAACTTTGTTGTGGAGCGCTTGTCACTTCCATACTTAAACATGGTTTACAGTACCATGGGGATATATAGCAGGTTCAGCTCTGCCTCACACCTTTACAAATGTCATGTGATTCAGAAGTACAATGAAGTATTACACAGAGTGAACTTGAAGTCAGTACAGCATAACCAAGGTTGTGGTCTTTTGTCTGCACCAGTAATGTTGGACATATTTCAAAATGTGGCACCACAATATAACAGACACAATTTTTGATGCTTTCACTTGGAACATCAGTCACTTATACACAGAATGCATATTTTCCATCCACGTGTCCCGAGCAACATGTGAAGAAATGTCATGATGTGATTTATGAGCAGCATATCGAATATCCGATGAAGCACCTCTATATCATATTAAGAGTTTTTTTGGAATGGAAACAAAATCAATGCCCATTACTAGCCATAACACTTATCTGTCACAGTTTATTCAAATCTGTCACAAAGTTCTATTTGCACAGCCAGTAACAACAATGCTACTATTGGCGTGTATACCTGCACAACAGAATACCAAAGGGACTAGGCTTTCAGTCGTTTGTCACCAGCTGAACTGATGCCTAAATAGGGCAAAAGAGAATGAGCTCACTATTGAAAAGATTGCTGGGCTTTTCCATCATCGCATTGCTGTCAATCTGTCCAGAGCCTTGTCAGCCTAATATTTATACATATATTTAGTTTTTTAATGTTTCCTGCTCACGAAACACTTTAAATAACACGGATTCTTTTTTAAATCATCTGGTCAGCATCACATTTTATAGAATTTTAAAGGCCAACATTGTAGCACAGAATGGACTGATTATTAACTTTCTGTTAACCAAATAAATTGTAATTAGCTATGCATTGCCTGTGGTAAGATACTTGCTACATTGCTCTATAGTGCAGTTTTAAAAGCATCTGCAAAAACCTGATCGACGAGCCTGACCTTAATAACATATCCAACTCACTGGGGATAATTTGAAAATGGTGCCACCTAAACTTCTCATCTACTTACAGTATGGCCACAACTAAGCCTATCAGCTGTCCTGCACCTGATTGTTAGTATAATGCTTAATGAGGTATGGCAGCCCTAAATGTTAGCAGTAAGGGCAGACATTGATTGTCCCTCTAGGGTAAGCAGTCACAGACGGTGAGTGCAAGCGTAACGGGAGAAAAACCTGCAATGAAAAACTGACACTCGACAAGGAGCATCACAGTAGCAGCTGAAAGACACAGAAGGAAAGTGACTATGTCTCGCTGACCTGCTTCAAGGAAACGGCTGTCATGGTGACCACTTTAGAAGGCACAGTGTAGAAGGACAGGAGAGTAAAATCAGAGAGCAAAAAAGCAGAGTAGCCCTATGGTACATTTTCAACAAAAAATATGATACAGTATGTGTGGATGGAGAAGAGGAGAACAGTGTGCTCTACTATCAGAATACAGTGACTGACCAGTGTATAGTCAGAGAAGCTTGTGATGGAATTCAACATATTTACAAAGACATATTTACAAAACTGGATAAATGGCCTGAGTCATCACAGGGTGATTATTTGCAGAATTCCTTATCCTGTACCCATTAACCAAACACGCATGTCCAGCAGCTTCAAGCAACAGTCATTCTTGTGCAAACAAAATATTGTAACAACACCTGGATATAGGCAGTTGATAACAACGTCCTTCTCTCACCAATAGTGAATTTGCCATTTGGGTTATTTTCTCCATTTTGCAGAAATTTCAGGCAGTTTAAAACAAGTTTGAGAAAAGCAGAAGTGTTATTCAGTCTGAATTGAGAATGTGACATGTTTGTTTCTATTTGAGGAGGTGCCTAGGGAACACAGAGCCGAGCTGACATCCTCAATTCATTTCCTATGTTTATCTGTTAAGTGTTTTCTATTAGTGACCCCACTGCAGGCCTATCAGCAGAAACCCATCAGCACAGAAGCTTTGGCCCGGGGGTGGGAGGCTTAATACCTGGGAGGTTTATAAGAGTACTGTATAAAATAGGACATTGTTTTGAGCTCATAGGGCTGGCTGTAGGAGTAGCAGCAGAATTCCACAGGCCCGGCTAGACAAAGCCAAATTTAGGACTGGCTTCTGGAGGCTTGCTTGACAGACTCAAGGAGCCTGTCAGCTGTATGCTTTAAGTGGGTTTGTCTTATACACTTAAAAATCACATTTCAGTACCACTTCTGAAAAACAAGAAGCCTGACTAAGCACTCTCAAACCCTGGTTTAGTGCAGTAGTAGAAAGATGGCTGATGAGCTGTTGGATGCAGGCCATCTCATTGTCCAAGGATGTTTGTGGTTTTGGATACTTATCTAACCACTTGAAACACATCTCCTGGATTAGGGGCTCTGGCGCCATGAAGACTTTTAATGGTAACACTTTAATTGACAGCATTTAAACAATATAGTGTAATAATAAATAATATACTATTACTTACCTATTAATTAACCACAAACTAAATCTAAATTACATACTGATTTCATGTTAATTCATCATTAATGAATCGTGAGGCATTTTATCTCAAGTAGTTACAATATATTTTTTTAACCATATCTGCTAAAAACCTCAGTGAACTACTAAAGGAACAAATAATTAATAACACAAGTGAAACATTGATCTCTTGTCTGATCATCATTAATGAATTGTGACACATCTTTTATCTCAAGTAGTATATACTATATACAAGTAGTACTATATCTGTTCACGTTCATAATTTGTATTTCAGTATTAAGTGAGTTATTACTAAGTATTTGTGCCTGTCGAGTAAAGTGTTAGTCCTTGAACAGTGTTTATATATCAGTGGTAAATATCGATATATTATCACAAATCACAATAAGAATCAAACAGCCCAGAACATGGCCTGGGTTTAATCTGAAAACTCTCCGAAGCTTATTCCTATACGTATTCCTATAGTAGTCCTTTTCTGTGAGACCAACAGAGGGTGCTGTTTGGATATTTAAATTTGAAATCGTTTCCTTGGAGATATTTTCAATACAATCAGTCATTTATAGATGCTGGTTTTATAAATGTCTTTAATGGAACAATACAAACACCTTATATCAATGCCTACTGGGACAATTTTGCATAACGCATAGGCTGAAGTCTAAACCAAACAGCCTTCAGTGCAATATAATGACATATATATTTTTTTATATATTTCTATAGAAATATGCATTCTACATTTTTGTATTTAATTAATGTCTCTTGGGAATTGCTGATATAAGACATTATGAGTAACAATTAAATTTTTTGTGTTGTAGCTAGGTGTTTTTTTTCCTCTCAGGAATGGCTTCAGGCAGATGGCTTATGAATAAATTCTTCAGCTGTGGTTTGAAGGCTAATTCATTAGGTAATCTAGAGACACACACAGAGGCTTATAAAGACAAACAACATAAGGAAAATATGGTAGCGTCACAACCATTTAAAATGCAGGCTTCCTACAAACCTTCCCTGCCTGTCAACCTGACAATGTCTCCGCTGAGACGACGATGATCTCATTATTTAATAAATAAATAAAAACAAAACAACAAATAAACAAAAACAAAACAACAAGAAAACATAAACAACACGAAAGACAAATAAAGTATGGGGAGAAAATGATCAGCCATCCTGCAGTATTCACAAAGGCTTTGGCGGTAATCACTCACTTGGCAGCTGAAAAATGTGTTCCGGGACCTGAGCTGTATTGGTATTCTTGCTGAGTAACAGTAAAAGCCTTTGAGACTGAATTACTTTATAATGTGGGAGTTCTACAGTAAACCTTGTACCAGAAACAAGAGAAGCCAAAGGGAAACAAAAGAATATCAATGAGTAATGGATTGCGCTGGGATTCTCTGTTCTTGACCTCATAGTCGTCAAATCATAGCTCTTCCATCTTTGAACTCTGGGAGTTAAAGGTCTGTCGCCTACTAGCCGGATGAAGAAAAAGACAGTTCATAAAAGGAGCAGATCGGGAGTTCCTTCGCTAAGATAGTGATGGCAAAACATGTCGCACGTGTGGTTCTTTTCACAGGGCTCTGAAAATGTTCGAACTTCCAGGCCATCTGCTGTTGATACATATGGAGAAAGATGCCAAACGAAAGCGAACTAAGCAAAGGCAACAGAACGAAAAATGCACTGCAAAATTAAAAGCCATAAATACTCACTGAAATTTGCAGATAGGAAATGACAAACATTATTTAGACAAAAACAGTTATTCACCAAATAAGTAATTACACTAATCAAATAAAACAGATGGCACTCATTATGTTGCTAGAAAAATAAATAAGTAAAAAATGGTTATGTTTGTAATCTGAACAGCAATCTGTAGTCAGTGTGCCTGCTAAGGTTCATGCCATTATAAGTTAAAATATATACATAGAAGATAATATTGTTTTGGTGTCTTGCACTGTGAGCCAGTTAGAGATGTCAATTAGCCAGACTGTAGGAGGGAACTCGGACTCCTGAATGACACCTTCATGACGCATACACACTCCACACATTGAACCCTCAACCTCAGAGGTGTGAGCTATAGTATCATCCACTTAAATATTTACATATTTATTTATATTATGTTGATACATAATGACCCCACAACCCTGACCAGGATAAGCAAGATGACTGTGCATTTAACACCCAAGGCAGTTCCTTAACAAAATGGCCTTATTTGCTAAATAAACAGTGTATAGTGAATATTTAATTCATCTGATTCACAGCATTTCAATATATTGTTAAGGCACATTTTTCCTTACATTGATTCCTTTCTCGAAGTTCACAACAATTATCCATTATGTGAACTTCACAGATTAATTATAAAACACACAAAGAACAAAGCACATAAGAAAGCACCATGTGGTTAAAAAAAAATACTGTCAGTGGCCACTTAGCTATAGCCATTAGCTATAGCTATTTGTTATTGCAAACAACCTGCTCCTTCAAACAGCAGATCCTGTGGCTGCATAATACAACTGAATTATACAACATGCAGACAGGGTCAAGAGGTTGAGAGTCTGTTTGGCTAAACATTACAAGAGCTAAGATGCCTGATCTAAGTGATTATGAATGTGGTAAATTTGTTGGTGCTAGACGTGGTGGGTCCAGCATCTCAGTAATAGCAGCCCTCCTGCGATTTTCACACACCATAGTGTCTTGGGTTCTGATGTTTTGATAAACAAAACAAAGAAAGAAAAAAAATCCAGTCAGTGGTAGTTTTGTGGGGAAAAAAATGTTGTTCATAAGAGAAGTCAAAAGAAAATGGTCACACTTGTTAAAGCTGAGAGGATGGCCACAATCACAAGTGCAAAATTAAGAGCTCAGTACAAGAATGCTGTGTAAAAAGGCTTCTGTCGTGCCCTGCTTGAACAATCCTCCCGTGTGTTGCGCCCTCTTGCCACCTCGTGTGGAATTTCTGTATTACCAGCTGTTTCTTGTTGTTGTTAATTAGTCCTGTGTATTTAAGTTCGTGCTCAAGTAAGTTTCCCAAGTCTGGTCATTGACGTTGTGATGAATTCCAGTGCGTGTGGTCTTCAATTAAACCCCTTGTTCACCCGGTTTCATGACTCCTGCTCTTGTTTCCCTGTTCTGTGCCGATTGCACATCGAATAATATTGCCATAGTAAATGTTAGTAAGATTTTTGACTACTGAACATGCGTGTTGGTTTGAGTTACTAATTGGGAACACTATCCTATGTACATACTTTGTTTAAATCCATTTCTCAACTGCTCCCTCCTCCCTTGAACCCTAGGACACGTGGTTGGGGTACACCTTCCAGAGGGAAGCAGTCCATTGCAGGGCACATGGCCACATGCATCACAGACTACAGTACAGGCAAGATGCCCTACAGTCAGAGTGGAGATAGGATTCAATCTCCCAACCCCGAAAGTGTGAGAGAGCAATGCTACCTACTGAGTTAACACATCACCCTTATTATGTGGAAATTGCAGTTGAACCCACTTGATCTTATCAGTTTGTCTGAGATGTCTCAGTTAGCTGCCACTAGTCTCTCATCATCATCATTAGATTGTCACTGAAAATTCCCCAAACCAAAGTGGCAAGGTAAATTTATATTTGTATAATAAGTACATTGGAATATGTAACCAGCTCATGCCAATGAAGTCTAAAATGTAGTAAAAAAATAACAAACAAACAAATAAATAGATAAAAATAATGATGATAATAAAATATTTTGATTGATTTATTATTTGATTGAGGACAACTGGTGCATTTCGTGCATGTATTTGCGTTCTATTTAAAACACTCCCTCTGATTACTTACATTCTTTAGGATGTTTGCCTGAGTGTTTGTATATCTGTATTTTTAATTTCATTTTTTCTTTCAACGAATTATGACTGATTTCATGTTTTTTCCACATTATATATTTTATGGCTATTAATAAATGTATTTTTACTGTAATAATAGCAGTTGATTCAAACCAACAAACAAGCAAATGAATAAGCTACTCAGGGGGCATCCGAGAAGAACATGGACCAATTCTGGAGCAAATGACAGCACAGGAGCAGGTGTAGGAATGTTACCGCGTGTCTTAATTCTGACAGTCTTGTATGACATGAATAATGCATTAAACTCAAAGTGATGTGCTATTCCAGACACGAGTGCCACTGGAATATTAACTCACAGAACAAAATGCTTTTGTCAAACAGGGTTTATGGATACACAGGTTCTCACTGCAAATCAGATAGCATGGAAGCTAAAAATCTGGACAGGCACCATAATGCTCAAGTTCGAATTCCTTTCACTTTTTTAAGAAGCTTCTGTATCCAATTTGTTTTATTGAAAAAAAGTATCCCAGAAGTGACGCATATAAGTCTATATTTAAATGCTGTGCAAGTTCATTTAGATAACTGCCAGAATACAAAATCCATAACTAGACAATTACTGCACTTAACCTTGTGGGACCTTTGTTTAATGATAAAAATACACACAATGAAAGACTTACAATTTATAATAATACAATTGTTCATTCTTTAATCATCTTCTCTTGTCCAGTTCCATTATTTTTAATTTGCCCTTTTTTTCTGCAGAATGACTAATTAACCCGTCAGCATGCCTGTGTCAGTTCAGCCAGACTGTTGACTAGCTCACACCTCCTTTGATATGTGTGCTGTCATCCAGCAACTTAATTCATTTTATGTTCTGCGGGTTTCATGTGATGTAACACGCTTGAGAGAGAATACTATTTATATGATTCCGCCTGCAGCCTTTCTACTGGCAGTATAAATCGCTGTACATTGATGGCAGGGGGAAGGACTCTGCTACTTAACCTACCAGATATAGCACAGGTAAATTTTCTGTTCTGTGTCCTTCTTCTCTGCTGCAGGACACACATTGTTCCCTTTAGCCATAATGACAGAAATGTATATTCTAAAGTGGTCATCCTGAACTGAATGATCAAGTATAGCAAAGGCAACTGGCAGATCATTGTCATACTGGGATGGTAGAATGCCCCTCTTCTGGCGATTCAGTAGCAGATCATCCACTTAGCTGGAACAAAAGACTTTAGTAGAGTATTCACAAAAATCTTCTATTGGTTTTGCATTTATGAATTAAAATTGTATAATATTAATTAACTTGGGTAGTAGTACCACCCTTGTCTGTGCATTTATCCCAATGATATGCATTCTGGAGTGGTCATAGAGTTGTCCCCAAAGAAATGTAGAAAGTTTTCATGGTTTCCCTGTATTTCCTTGGGTCGAATAGTGTATGAAAGACCTAACATTTGTACAATATAGTAATAACCATAACCCTACTTCTTTCACAACACCCAGCCTCTACAATATCTAGCCCCCCTACACTAGACTAGAGAGAGAGGTAAGGAGCATGCATGGATACAGTGCATTGCTACACCCACCATATGACAAACCACCTCAGGGATGAGAACCTGAGTGCAGCCATGTGCTGGGTGATATCTCAGCACCACACTAGTCTGAATGGACCAGTGTGATGTTTTTTTCCAGTGGTTGGAGTGCCAATCCTGCCACCAACCCCCAAGGTTTTCCCTGTAAGTTGGAGAACCTCCTTACAGGGCTGGATGACGATTAACATCATGCCCAGAACAAAGTAATTACAGGTTAAAGGGCCCAATGGAGTAGAACGACTCTAGGCATTCAGAGGATTTGAACCTGCAACCTTCCAATTACTAGCACTAATCCCTAGCCTCAGAGCCACATCTATTCCATTCCATTCTATTCTTCACACTAGACCTGGGTGGTATCTAATTTTATATGACCCATACATTACACTGTAGTGTACAATATTTTGATGATATTTTTTAAAGCAATGCTATTCCAGTATCTTGGTAGAGGGTCTTCAGTTTTCAGGTGTTTTGCCTCAAAATGAATCCAGGTGTAGATTTTCATCCATCTAACATTTATATGAAGTGGTAATATGATCTGTCAAGATTTAGCGTTATCCAGATCTTCACCCATGCAATGTGTCTGCAAAGTTTGGAAAGTTTCGATCTGACAGATAATTTTTGACTTATCATGCTGACAAGATCAGCATGTGAACCTGCCCTTCTCTCTGCTATAATTGTGCAGTACTGCTTCAATTTTGGTGCAATTTGTCTCAAAATGTGACCACTTGTAGATCTTCACCTTTACAATGTGTCTGCAAAGGTAGAAAAAGTTGTGTTGAATACTTTTAACATTATCACAGTAACAATTTCAAGTGTCTGAGCTTTTACTTTTCTTTGTTATCACTGTGTGGAACTGCTTTAATTTTGGTGCAGTTTGTTTCAAAATGCAATGACTTCCACATATTCCCCATAATGTACAATATGTCTACAAAGGTTGAAAAAGATTTGTGTAGTGCTGTGTATTGTGTATTCTCAAGACCAAATGTCTTCTACAGCTGCCATTTCCTTCTCTTGTTGCCATCGATACTGGCACTTCAATTTTAGGGTAATTTGTCTCAAAATTAAGTGAGGTGTAGATCTTCACTTATATAATGTTTGTGTGAAGCAGAAATAAGATCCATGATCCTTTTTAACTTATCACATTCACAAAGTGAAATGTCACCTGTGTTCTCCCTCCGTTTTGATGGCACTAAACAGCATTGTTTCGATTTTTGGGCGATTTGTCTCAAAATTTGAACAATTCCAGTTTGTCACCCACACAAAGCCTGAAAGTTTGAAAAAGGTCTGTACAATATTTCTTGAGTTTTCACATCCAAAACCATTTGTATTCTCTGTCTGGGGGGATAAAATTACCCATAATCAGATTTACTAACAGCAAGGCAAGTGTTGATTCATGTCTCCATCTTCCAACCACTTGGGATACCATCCTGAGGAGAGTTATATGGCGGCTAATGTCTGTTTCAGGCAGGAATTTATCCTGGATAGAATGCATCATAGGACATTTGCATGCACTCACAGTCAGAACAGGCAATGTAGGAATGCCAAATAGGTTAACTGGATGTCATCGGATTGCTGGAGAAAACCTGCATGGCACAGGGTGTACATGAAAACTCCACACCCATAGAGTGTGGGAAGGATTTGAAGGCCCAAAACTGGAAGCAACGGTGCTATGCACTGAGAACTGTACATGCACTGCTAAGGTACTGCTACATTAAATATTAAATGTGCTGTGCTTGTTCTCTCAGTACTTGATAGAAGTGGCACTGAAACTGACAAGAAGCCACAAACTGTTGCTACTGTAAGCTCTTCCATCCCAAGTCAATCTTTCATTCACATTTATTGAGTGGGTGCCTTTGTCCAATCTGACATACAAGTTAGGACCAGAGAGCAGGGTCAACCGGTGTCCCTCATACAACTGGGGTTAAGAACCTTGTTCAAGAGTCAAATGGTGACATGACTCTGTAAGCAATGGGATTTGAACCAATGACCTTCTGAGCTCAAAGTCTTAATTTTCAGAGTGAAATATCACCTTCCTGCCATTTATCTTTCAGAAAGATATTACCAACAGTTATGTGGGGTGTCATTGTTCACAGCCTTCATGAGGTGCCAACCCATACTCAGCTCCTGATGTAATTGGGGATGCCAGCTTGCTGGCTTCCACACATCAGTGCACAAAAACATGTACAAGTTAACTGCTTGTTGTAATTTGCTAGCACACTATAAGGAGCTGACACTCTATTTACGAACATAAGTACTGTACTGTATCTGACATAGATTCTCATAACTAATTTTGGTGATATTCCACTTATCCATTCCTCTGATGGATGAGCTTTCTTCTTGGAAGATGCCTTCATGACGCCTTCTTCCTGTTATTTCTCTTGATTAATGAGAATGTATTGTGGGAAAAAAAGCATTCTGGGTTCCACTGAAAGGGAAACATGGAAACAAGGGAGTTACTGTGTAAACAGTATGCGCTGCCCCAGACATGTTTTGAAATGACATACTTTAGAAAGGTATTCCATTATACTGTTAAGTTTCTTATCATTCAAATGCTTTTTAATAAAATTAGATATTTTTAGAGGAATCTATATAGAAGTTCCTTTTTTGGAGAACTTGGTGTAGATATTTGTTTAGGAAACTGAACTTCATATCATCATTAAAAATTCTGTAATAGTTCAAATACTGTGTGCATTTTTTTATCAAATACCTGCTACACCTGAATGTTTTCTACAGTCTTTGATGATCTTCATAATCTGGTAGACCTGACATACACTGTTAATGTATATGTATATGAACGATTTATGTTGAAATCTTCAGCAGTAGAAGAAGCAGTACAAATATGAAACCTTAAGCAAAACATGAATAGTTTCATGAAGCTTTAACAATAGCAATTTAGTTTTCTTGCATTTTCCATCTTAACCCTGGATGTGTGATTTCTCTTTGGAGATCTCTGAATGTAACCTTTTCTAGGTGTGCATTGCCATGAGGATTTAATGGATAATTACCCGAGAAATGTACTTTGACAGTGTCCTTTCCAGCTCTCTTTTTTTGGGCAGTGAAACTAATTGCCTTTAAAGTTTATTTTTCAACCAGCACTCCCAGCAGAAATACTTTCAGATAGGAGTCTGTGCTAGTCACTCAGTTTTCTCAGAATTATATGATCGTTCATTACGCAACAGGAAAAGCTGAAGCCTGAACTTTAACTTCCAACCAAAACTGACTCAGACCTGCTGATTAGATAACAGGCCACCAAGTGCCAAATGAAAAACAAAAATGGATGACATTAAAATAAAGGTTAATTGATGTAAATAGCTTGTCAGACCGAACAAGCTATCTGAACATAATGAAAAGAGATAATAAAGGCTTTTGTCCAGAACAGAATGGGACCTCAGCTTTTTCCCATAGTCTCATAAGCGTATAAGATCTTGATACACTCCCATTTCGCTTAAAGGGTACACAGTTGATTCCAAACCTTTATGTCAAATTTGCATATAGATCATCCATCCGACTCATTTTGCACTGGGTGCATCACGGGAATTACAGACAAAGGGCAAGAAGAGGTACATATACTATCCCAAACAAACACTGTGTGTTCTGGTCTCTGAAACGGCAAGAAAGAATGATGTGTCCAGAAGTAAACGGGCAGGTGATGCACTCAGGGCTCAGGAACAGGGAGATGCCCGTACGCCGCATCTGAGCTTGATACAGGTCAAGATCTAGCAGGCAGACAGGCTAATGCACTCAGACAGAACACACGTGACCAGCTCTTAAACAAAACACTACAACCGGGATAAGCGATGAGTGAAATGGAAAACACAGATGTCACAAAGAAAACACCTATGCAAAGAATAAAAGGGAAGCCTTATGCATAGGAAGCTGATTATATATCCCTTGAATCTGTTACTTTGAGATACTAGGTCATGGGAGTTATCCTGTTTCTCTCTGGAGGGGGGCAAGATAACAGTTGCCATGGTGAGTCTGTCATAAAAATAAAGGAATCTGGAGAAAAATGGTACACTGCACCAGAATGAAAAAAAAGTTCTGCCATAAGCGTGTTTTATTTATATATACCCATGAATTCATTTAACCACAATTTGAACTAAGACAAGGTATAAATAAAAAGCCCATGTAGTTACAAACACATTCTTACGATATAAAATTCCCCATTACACAATTTGAATTTTACTTAAAGTAAGCCATTCTATCATAGGTCGGGATATTTTGTGTAATATTTATAATATCTGTGTTGTTTATTGACATAGAACTTTATCAATCTTACTCTTCTCGGTAACGCTTAACATTAAGTGCACCTTCATAATGCATTCATAATGGATTCATAGAACATTCATAAGCAGCATGCAAGTACCATAACATCTGAACATCCCTTAACAACTTAAATATACATTAATAGCAAACATTACATGATCATAGAATTATATTGTTTGTTATTATTATATTATGTTTGTTATTAATGTATATTACAGCTGTTAAGGGATGTTAGAATGTTAAGGTGTACATGCATGACGTTTATGAATGTTTTATGAATACTTAATGAACACATTATGAAGGTGTACTGAACGTTTTATGAATGTAACATGAAAGCATTATGAAGGTGCAGGTAATGTAAACCGTCACCCTTTTCTCAAACCATAAGTTATAAACTGAAATAGTTATGCTGCACAGCCAGCAATGCGCTTCTCCCCAGAGGGTTAATGAGTCAGCTGCTCTCCACATTTGTGCCATGAGTGACAATGGCAGCCATCCCATGTCATTCTTTGGTGATGCATCTTGTTAAATTGCTCATTTCCATTGCTGCTTAGAGCACTTTAGGGCTTTTAGAGCATCAACACATAATCAGACACCTGGAGGACCAGCGCAGCCACGCACATATTACAGATACAATTATCACACAGGGCACCCAGTCAAAGTTCAGATGATGCTTTTCCTTCTGTCGTGACTTGTGGTGATTCAAACAGTTTCCCTTTTATCGGATAGCAGGGCTCTCTATTCAGCAGAAAATAAAAACCGACAATCTAAGAAAGAATGGGAGCACTACAAATGCCGTCACATATTTTTTGTTTAGGAGTCGTGTTCATTAGCCTGTGTGTTTCCGGCAATATCACGGAGGGCTACTTCAAAGGTCAGAGGAAATCGTTCTGAATAAACACACTCCCAGAAACACTAAAGAACTAACTTTAGACCATTTCAGGATTCTGTGAACTTGAGGACATCGTAATAATGTGGTCAAAGTAGTAATTTAACAGAGTGAATCACCTGTGACCCCTACAGTTCATTTGAGGATGAAGAAATCATTGAAAATAACAGCACTGAACTCTCCATGATTCACAATACCGAAACGCGACTTTTTAAAATATTTGTAGAATGAGCTCCAAAAAAATAATTATTTCTGATTTTTTTATTTTTTTTTTTTTGCACAAAATTTTATTTAATGTATTGCACCAATAGGCTTTCATAGCCAAATAGATGAAAGAGGATTTATGTAAAAATGATAGAAAACAAAGCTGGTGAGTCAGATAATATATGGCAGGTTAATGAAAGTTTTAGAAGCTCCTTGTTGTCATCCGCATTAGTAGTAGGTACAGTATAGGACATTATGCTCATGTGTATATGGACCATGTGTTTTAATAGGCAGCCATTCTTCACGTGTTGAAACTCAGACTAGCAGTCTTGCTCAGTGGTACACAAGGCTTCCCAGATATTCATCTCAACTGCTCTTCCAGGACTCACTGTGGATGAGAAAGGAATTGTTTCTCATAGGTAGGCATGTCTTAATGCAAGGGGTTTTAGCACTCTGTTAAATACAGTAGGGGCCTCAACTAACCCACCCACCCATCCATCCATTCATCCATCAATCCATTGATTTTCTGTACCCATATGTCTGTGGTGGGTTTGTGGTTCTTCCAGATTCTTTCCTGAAAGGTATGGGCTCAAGGCAGGGAATAATCCAGAATGGTACACCAGGCCATCACAGCCTCAACTAACCTCTATTTTTAAATAAGATGTGTACCCCTCCACTTCCCACTCCATTGTTTAGCATGTAGAACATAGCAGGGCAGTCTCTAAGAGCTCAAACAGCCCAGGGCTCTCTGACCATGTTAATCTGTCTATGCACATAGGGGCAGTTTTGTAGACAGGGATTAAATGGAAACACAACTAGGCTAATTCTAGTTCCTGGTATAGATCCTGGTGTAGATGGCTTTCTAAGACATTAGGTAGGCCAATCTGGAGAGCAGTGGATTCCAGCCTTAGGTCAGCTTCCTTTTATGAAGCTGCAATACACTAACAATGTGCATATGGTGCTGACCTCAGGATGCTTTGAAAACTCAGTGTGGACCCCTAGCAACATAAATATTGTACAGAACCGGAATAAAACCTGCCTCAACCACACAATGGCGAAAGCCCAGAGAAAACGTTCAAAAGACTTCAGTGACTCTGAGATGAACCTCTTGATGCAAATTGTGTCAAACCTCCCAGTTACTGAAAGCAAGCAGCATAGTTCAGCAAGAGCAAAGCAGGAAAAAAACACGTGGACCAACACTCGCATTGAAATTCATCTCAAATAAAAAAGTATCCAGCAGGCAAGTCCAGCAACCCAGTTTTACAACTCAGATTAAACTCTTTCTCTAGTAACATTGGGCATAAATAATTAAAAATATATACAGAGTTATCAATATGAATTCTATATAGCATTATTTTTCAAAAGTTCTATGTCAAAATGTAAAAACAAACATGAAAGACAAAATGGCTTAATAGTTGGATTAATTCTAATAGAATTAGCCTAGTCCTGGCTTAATTTAAACCCTGTTTGTGACAATGGCCCATATCATAATAACTAGGAATGACAAGGGGAAGGAGGGGGTTTTCCCCACAAATGAGAAAGCGTTGTGTTTTGTGTACTATAATCATACGTTTCTTTGAGAATGAAAATGAAAATATGATGTGATTTCACAGAGATACCCTATATGACTGGAAACCTGGGATTTCATGTCAGATCAAATCATGTTATTTGTCACATCACTTGACACTTGATAAATATGGGTAAAGGTGTGCAGGTTCACAACAGCAGCAATGAAATGCTGCGCATGAAAGTGCAAATAAAACAATGGCACAATAGGAATTGTACTTAAAAAGTAATATACAGTATTGTAGTAATAAATAATGTGCAAATAAGAGCATATAAATACAAAGCATTGCATGTAATGTAATATGAATGGAAGAACAGCCCCATTTCCGAAAAAGCTGGGATGCTGTGTAGAATGTAAATAAAAACATTTCAAAAAAGTTGGGACAGGGGCAACAAAAGATCGGAAAAGTTGTGTAATGTTAAACCAAAACACCCGGCTGAATATCTTGCAACTAATCAGGTTAATTGGCAACAGGGCAGTTAGATGTTTGGGGTTGTATAGGTGGATATGGGTGACTAAACAAATTCATTGACCAGAATTCATTTGGAGTCAGAATGCAAGTCATTGGCGCGAAAGTACAGGAACCCTGAACCTGGACGTCCGAGTACAGACTGGCTTTCCTGCTCACTATGCTTTTCTAAAGTGCTTCGTCATTGTACTGATTTCATTGTAATCTTCACAACTGGGCTTTTTGGTTCTCTTCTGAATATTATAAATATGCATTTCAAGAAAAAAAATCAAGGCAACACAAAAAGCATGATAATTTCAGAATATAAAAGATGTAAAACTAATTTACTGAAATAAACTATCTTGGTCTGCTAACAGACTAATGACTGAACCTTATTAAATTTGAATAAACTGGCTTAACTAACAGTCACATCCACACTTGCCCCAGTACAAAATAATAATAATAATAATAATAATAATAATAATAATAAGAAGAAGAAGAAGAAGAAGAAGAAGAAGAAGAATTTTGGGTAAGTTTCTGTCTGTGATATTACAGTATATTACAGTAACTCCTTTTTTTCTCATTTAATATGATTATCTTGAAAAGAAATTCTATTTTCAGAGAAAGTAAGCTATAATTAAATTTCCAATGATGCACAGTTAGTAGTTGATATGCAAGAGGAATATACAATTTTAGTATTGAATTAAAGAAATGTTTCAAGGGACTCAACCGTTTGTGGTGTAATGTGACATTGTGCTGCTTTAATGACTTTAATGACTGTAATAAGTGCATTATAAACACAAGATATGAGCATGAATTACTGTGGGTTTATAATTCTTTGTTTTTGGCAAGTAGAACTAAACACGTGAGAATGAGCTGGTGCCATTTCTATTGGTGCCGTAAGTTTGGGTGCTGAGTGGCTCAGCAGGCTAAGGCGCTGTGCCTGTGATCAGCCGGCTCAACCAAACAGTCACATGTCTGTGGGCCCTTAAGGAAGGCCCATAACCTCCAGCTCCAGCGGCCCTGCACGTTAGCTGACCCTCCACTGGGATCCCCCCCCCTCCAAGCTATGGAGAGCCAGTTGGGGTCACTGAGGAGACACATTCCAATGTAATTGTGCAAATGGCAAATGAAGCACGTTTGCTTGTTTTTTGTTTATTGCACGTCTCTGCCTGCTCACAATTCTAAACAAACAGAACAGGCAATGGAGAACGTCGTTTTCCATCTTGCCTTTAAGTGTGGTTGGTCTTCCATGTGGGAGAGTTTACAGGGAATGAGTGTGCTGGATTTGTTGCGTTTATGTAAAACTTCGTTCTTGTTGGGAAACTTTTGAACAATGTATACAAAGCTGTCACAGCATCAGGAAGAGTTGAGGACTGGGTACAACTTGTTGACTAAATGACACTACTTCATGTGATAGTCTATGAAATTCCTCAGTTTTGAGTATTGCTGCTGTTAGCACTGAACACAGAATAACCAGTAGTCTGGAGTATGTCAGATATCCTCACAGATCCAGCCCCAAACCCATGGGGGGGTGGGGCAACCTAACCAACTATAGGCCCCAACCTATATTTTTCCCCAATACAATAAGGGTCCTCTGTGTTCACACAGGCCACATGATGTGCAGTCACACAGGAAATAGATCTTCCCAACTCAGCAGGGAAATTGCCCTAATCAGGCAGGCACCAAGACAGGAGGCATACTACCACTGCACTTCACTACGCCGTAAAAATACACAATTTGAATGAACACCCCACTTAAGCTCTGGACCCCTGCATCCCTAAATAGGACTAGGGCTTTCAGAAAAATGGATGGATGGACTCCAGTTCAATAGCATCCAGCAATATCAATACAATGCACAGTTAACTAAATGATCTTTTACTGCCTACCAAAAAGGATGATAAAAAAGGAAAAAAGCAGGTATGGGGAGTAGTTGAGTAGCTCTTGCTCCTTCACTATTTACAGTTATAACTGGGAATTTACTGGCTCAGCTTAGCTGCATTTATGGCTCGTTGACTCCTTACCAGCGAGTATGTTTGTAATGTGCCATTTGCCTCACTATTAAGCTGCTTTGGACAAAACATTGGCTGAATAAAATAGATGTAAATAGTTTAGATTACACTTCCCATCCAAGCCACAACCATGCACTAGTACAACATAAAACACGTGGAAATAAATAGCAAAGAACAACATTAGAAGTGAGGAAGGAAAAAAATAAAATGATAAAAAAGGAAAATGCTAAATTCTAAACTATTTCTGCAATGCAAAGCTCTTAATGTTGTGGATACCAGATCCAACAACTAACCCACTGTGAAATTAACTCTACAGAACACACACACACACACACACACACACACACACACACACACACACACACACATATATATATACAGACACCAAGCAACTCCAATAATAAAATCACCTTTAATTACTGTCCAGCCCAAATGTTTAGTCCTTCTGCTGGCTGTTACAGCCTTCCCTAGCTGTTGTTACATTTTCCTAGTCTAAATCCACTCCTCCATCTTTTATTTGAGATGAACTCCTGTTATTCTACTCGTCTTCCACTGGGCAAGGCACAAGTAAGCTGCAAATCTGACACAGGACTGAACATAACACAAGTAATGTTTTTTTTTTATTTCCTCCACCACCACCCCTCTGCGGAGGACTGCCTTAATTTGTATTTATTTATTTATTTATTTACTTACTTACTTACTTATTTATTTACTTATTTATTTACTTATTTATTTCCTCAACAGAATGATAGGAGAGAGAGAAAAAATGAAAAAGGAGAAGGGGGATAGAGAGAGGGAGAAAAAAACACAGATAATCTGCTTCAATACCTGCTGAAAAGAGGAAACAACAACCAACATCTATACGAGTCACAATGAACATTAAATGATAAATGTTGTTGAACAGCACATATAACTAGTATTACATTATATGTTTAGAAGCAACAGCCGATAAAGACAGTGTGTGTCTGTGAGTACCTGTTTGTACATCTGTGTGTGTCTGTGAGTACCTGTTTGTACACCTGTGTGTGTCTGTGAGTACCTGTTTGTACACCTGTGTGAACACTTGTGTGTGTGAGCGTGTTGGTGTTCATACGGTTTCTCCATGTAAATGTATAGTGGTGCGTGTGGGGAACCACTGCCCCATCCCTCAGGACATGAAGAATATATGGAGGAGACCTGGGCCCCAGACATCCAGAGGCCCCCCAGGGCACGAGAGTCCCAGGAGAACCACCGCAGGAACAATTGCAGCCCCCACCCAGAAATGGGCAGAGGAGAGTTCCGGAGGGGGGTCATCTGGCAGCCACAGAGCAGGAGCCCCAGGAGGCCGTGGCGGCGAGCCCCCAGGCTCTGCCGGCGGCAGGCTACACCAGGGCAGACTGGTCCCTGGGCTCAGAGATTCAAGGGCCTCCCCACCCCCCAGCAGTTTGCTTGGCAGGGTCTGGCCCTCCTGGGTCTATCGGGCCAGGCCCCGCCAAGCAACCGCCGAGAGTGAGCCAGTACACACCCGAGCATCCAGCCCCAGACATCAAGAACCACCAACGCACCAGCGGCCGGGGGAATCATCCACCGGCAGGGAGTGTGGTGGGGGGGATTAACCTCGCCATAGCCAGGCTCATGTACACTGCAAGCCTCTGTCCAATCTCACAGCCGCCCAGCCTCTTCTCTCCTAGTCCAGGCCAGCTCACCAATTCCTTTTATGTGCAGTGTGCACAGATTATTCAAACTACTGTGGGCATATTAATGGGTCAGTCAGGGCAGAGGCTACAATGAATCAACTCAAGAAACTTGGGCTGCGCCAATCACTGCTGATACAGCTCTACACTGTCATAACAGAGACCATCATCACATCCCCCATCACCATCCACCATGGCTCTGCATCTTCATACACCAAACAAAACCTGCAAAACCAGTGAGATGTGTAGAGAAAATCATCGTTTGTCGGCTATCCCCCGTCAAAGACCTCTACTCATCCAGGATGAAGAAGAGGGCAGGGAGAGACCAAGAGTGAGAGCCATAAATAATCAGCCCTCATCTTCTTTCCTCAGACCATTGTCCTTCTAAACAAGGACCCTTTTGATATCTCACTGTCTTAAACTGCAGGACGTGCATTTTATTTCATGCATTGTAATGCACATTATTACTGTCTGTCTCATATTCCTTCTAAGAACCTTTATATGTGTATCTTTTTCTATGCTTTGTATTGGATTAACATTATTTTTGAGAGGAATTCCTCTCATTCCTTTGATTCTAATTCTGAAAAACATGGACAAAATGCACAATGTGAACACAATGACCCATTGTTTTTATATTATTATTATTATTATGTTTGTGGTTATTGTTGTTATAAGCACATTTCTTAATTTTTTTAGAATAAATTATATCGAAGAAAAAGTTGCATCTTTATGAGGAGAAATTTAGAACCGCGCCTGTTTTTATTTGAAATATATTTTATTCCACTTAATGCGCAATGATGAATTCCATCGATCTCATTTCCTCAGTGTTTCCTTTTCTGCGCCTTCCCACTGTCTCAGTCCATTGCTGTAAATGAGCAAAAAAAGTTAATTGCTACTTAAAAGATTCTCGCTGAGTCTTCTGGCATCTGGAATTTGCTACTACAGAGCGTATGCTTTGTACATGTATAAGGCTTGACTTTGGTGCCAATAGTGTCAATGGTGAGACAAATCACCAAGAACATACTGTATGCTCGAAGCAGACCAGGGATGCAAATGTTGCCATAAACAGACATTGGTGAGTGGCTTCATATGCAACACGGCCTGAAGCTGTGAGTTTTGGTGAGGGGAGGAGTCATGTTTTGGCTCATGTGTAAACAATACAGAAGAAGATAACCTCTGCCAGAAGTCCAAAGTGGGAAAAGTGTCCATTACTTAAGGGACATTATATTATTAGATATTCAGCTGGTGATGTGTGATAGATCGGGGGCTCTAACGCTGTATAACCCCATTAGAGCTCATACTCATGCTTACAGTCTCATCTGCCCCCCCATCAACATTAAGTGGTCTATATGGGGATGAGTCTTAACATCTAGCTGTGAGCTGTGTTTGAAGTTTTCTTATCAAAAATGGCAAAATTTTTTGTTATTAACGCTATTATTGATTGATGCGTTTTTCACTCCAATTAGTTCACTCAAGTAATTATGTGTAATGTAATGGTCCATTAAGCGAAGCACTTGTCATTCACAAGATTTTGGTGCTGTTTGTAAAGATAAAATTGAAACAGCTTTCTTAATTTTTCTTGGTTCATATTCAGAAGCGTGTTAACATTATTATTTAATTGGCTGTAACTAATGATTGCTTAAATGTTTCAATTAAGCACCTAAGAAAGCAAAAAATATTAATTAGGATATATACTAATTACTTTGTTTTGTTTTTATGTAAGAAATGAACCAAATAAAATACAAATTAGGTTCAGCATTCCACAGGTCGGTCGATGCTCGTCTTTGTGTATATGACATCTATGTCAATGTTTCTGAAATGCTCAGTGTCTAATTAATCAGTCTAATAAGTCTAATTAACAGATAAATTTCTTTGAACAAAAGCCAACATTCCAGTGAGGTATCTACAGCAAGAAAGAAACTCTATTTATGGTCGGCGGAATAAGAAAGATGTCACGTGTGCAGAAGTTAAGTTTTGTGTTTTATGATAATATGTAGAGTTTCTTTTATGAACAAATCCATGTGACACAGGGGTTTGATCTGGAATATGGATGAAGTTCAAGCAAATCACATGAGTCAGGGGTACAGTGATGTTAGAAAGTTTGTGAACCCTTCAGAATTTTCAGAATATGTGTATAAAATTGACCTGAAAAATTATTAGTTCTACATCTCTGATATAAAATAAAGTGAACCAAATAAATCAAATAACACACAGAGTCATTGGGCGTTTCACACGTCCCCTTGGGAAGAAGCTCTTCCAACCAAGGAACCATATATATATATGGTCTAGTAAAAACAACAATTATGATGGTCTTTAGTTTAAATTTCCAAAGATGTGCCATTCTGAAACATCAAAATAAAAATATATAATTTGCATTGATCCTAGAATTGAAACACATAAAGTTTGACCTGTATAAACCTTTACCGCACCACATAATCAGCACATTTGTCATGGGTGCCAGTAGAGTTATAGTTTATGAAAAACCGGTTATTGCCACTTCAAAAGGAGACAGAAATAATGTGTCCTTGAACCCTGGCTTGGCACACTGCCATCGCTGGCACCTGCAGCTGCAGAATCGGGCACTTTAGTGAGACATATTAGGAAACACATCCATGCACAAAACAGCTTGGCCACAAACTCTAATATGTATTCACATTTCTCCTAATAAAATAATCAGACTGCTTCACCCTGTCTGCAGACTGTATATATTCAGTTGCAGCCCCATGATTTCTTGTTCGGAGGAGCAGGCTCATTGCATTAATGAGCAGGTGTACCTAAAACGGCCACTGAATGTATTTGTATGATTTTATATATTATCTAATTTTTTATCTTAGTTTTTTAGTATGGGTGACGTTGTGGTGACTAGCATAGTTGCCTCACATTTCAAGGACTGAAGTTTGAGTCTCCATCCCGGCTCCATGTGTGCGGAGTTTGCATGTTCTCCCTCTGTCGTGGGGTTTCCTCCTAGTACTACGGTTTCTCCCCATAGTCCATAAACATGCTGAAGTGAATTGGAGTGACCAAACTGTGAATGGTGTACATTGGTGTGCTACTGTACAATTGGATGGGTCCCCATCCTGGGTTACTCCCTGCCTTGTACCTGTAGCTGGTGATGGGTTGGGGCCCCATCCTGGGTTACTCCCTGCCTTGTACCTGTAGCTGGTGATGGGTTGGTGCCCCATCCTGGGTTATTCCCTGCCTTGTACCTGTAGCTGGTGATAGGTTGGGGCCCCATCCTGGGTTACTCCCTGCCTTGTACCTGTAGCTGGTGATGGGTTGGTGCCCCATCCTGGGTTATTCCCTGCCTTGTACCTGTAGCTGGTGATGGGTTGGGGCCCCATCCTGGGTTACTCCCTGCCTTGTACCTGTAGCTGGTGATGGGTTGGTGCCCCATCCTGGGTTACTCCCTGCCTTGTACCTGTAGCTGGTGATGGGTTGGTGCCCCATCCTGGGTTATTCCCTGCCTTGTACCTGTAGCTGGTGATAGGTTGGGGCCCCATCCTGGGTTACTCCCTGCCTTGTACCTGTAGCTGGTGATGGGTTGGTGCCCCATCCTGGGTTATTCCCTGCCTTGTACCTGTAGCTGGTGATGGGTTGGTGCCCCATCCTGGGTTACTCCCTGCCTTGTACCTGTAGCTTCCTGGAGAGGCTCTGGACCCCCATGACCCTGAATAGGCAAGCGGGTACAGAAAATGGATGGACTGATTTTCATATATAATTAATACATTATATGTATTAATCCCACACATACATGTCCACTACAAACACTGGGTCATTTGTGCAAATATGGTTTAAATATAGACAAAGTACGCCGGAACCCAGCTCCTCTTCCTTATGTCCAAATCTCCCCACTCCAGAGCCCAGCTCCTCTTCCTTATGTCCAAATCTCCCCACTCCAGAACCCAGCTCCTCTACCTTATGTCCAAATCTCCCCACTCCAGAGCCCAGCTCCTCTTCCTTATGTCCAAATCTCCCCACTCCAGAGCCCAGCTCCTCTTCCTTATGTCCAAATCTCCCTACTCCAGAACCCAGCTCCTCCTCCTTATGTCCAAATCTCCCCACTCCAGAGTGCAGCCCCTTCTCCTGCAAAGTTAGCCATTAATTTTTTTTCTTAATGTCCCATAATTTAGTAAAAGATTCCATGTTAATTTTCTTTAATAGCTCTGGCCAGATATTCATTTTTCAAGTGGATGAGATATTTTTATATGACACCTTGATTTCTGTTCCGTGTTTCTGCATTTTGACTAATTTTACATACCTTACAGCTGCCAAAACTTCATTTGCTGGCTAGACTCTGTTAGAGGTATGACATGTTTAATCTGAGAATAACCTGATCTTTTAATGCATTTTCACTATGACAAATTACTTGTAATAATATTTTGATGCGTAACTTTTCATTGACATGCTTTGTTTTAAAAAATTCTAATACAATTTAACCACATGATATGTACAATACCCATATCAAATTGATCACATTTTTAGTTTTTGTGGATTGCTTTAAAGTGGGAACACAACATGCTGAAAAATGAACATGCAGCATCTTTAAGACTGCGATGATAAATACCCTTCCTCTCTGACTGTGATTTTGTGATTCTTAGCATATTAGTGACTCTAAAGATATATATTATCAAAGTTATTTATTTTCTATTTCAATTTCCCAAACAACATCTTAAGAGATTGCTTTAGAGAGAGCTTCTTCAGTGCGATCTTAATTGGCAGTGTAACACCTGATTGGTTGTCATCGATGGCTTGAGAAGTCATTATTCCCTCCATGCAGCAACTACTTGACTGCCACATGGGAGAAAGTGGTGTTTTTATAAATATGACACTATAAGAATCCTTCAAAATGTTGCATTAATCGGAACTGAGGAGAAGCTAAGAATCAAACAGAAAATCATCTAACCATGAATATGATTTTTGCCGATTGAGTGCAAGAACCCGCCTCCCTAGATTGTAGTATCACCAGTTAATTTTTACTTGTTCTGTAAAACACCGGCGTGCACCATGTTTGCATGTCATTGATATCGGGAGGAGCAATGGCACAACAGCCGAAGGAAGAGTTGTGTTACTGTCTAAACTTAAGAGAATGTCTTATGTCCTATTGACTACTAAGGACTATTCCAGGGTGCTTTTTTGGGGGAAATATATTATACTTGCATGTAAATGAACCTGAAGTGTTGACTTTTATCAACCTCATGAACTAAATTTTTGATATTCTGTGACTTTGGCAAATTTCGAGGGGTCAGGGACGTCGAAAATGGGGGGAACGAGTCCACCCTAATATCGCCAGAAGCTCTTTCTCAAATAATAAATAAATACATAATCAACAGCACGTTCCTCATCTTTCATTATGAATCTGCATGTTACTGATGCCAATTCATTGTGCATTCAGAGCACAAGTACGAAACCTAACGAAGTGTGTAGTCATGTATCAGACAAAATTATTTTATCATATGGATAAGTTACTGCCTCGTGCCCATTGCTTCCAGCATAGGCTCCGGACCCCCCGCGACCCAGTAGGATAAGCGGTTTGGAAAATGGATGGATGGATGGATAAGTTCTTTTTTAGTTAAGTGATGTTTGGTTATGAAACCGTACCCTTAACGATGTTTGTCTTGCATTAAATGAGCAGTATCAGCCGACAACAGCAAAAAGAGACAGCAGAGAGAGGTTCAGACCAACCTTACGAAAGAATATCTCACAAGAGATATACTTAAGTAAGAACGTTTCAGGAAACATGTTGGAACGTTAAAAGACAACTTAAGGTAGAACTTACGCACAATGTAGCATTAAGGTTTCAGGAAATGCACCCTAGATCTTTGCACTGGAGCATATGTCACTTTATATTTGGAACAGCTATGGTATGTTTGGCACTTTTTATTTCATATAAAATTAAAAACCATATGTAGAAGGATAACCTTGTAAAAAAATATTGTTTTAAGTTTTAGATCAGTACACTGCAGGTTTGGGGACGGAGGCCTGTGTTGCTGAGAGTGGTGCAGTACTATCACAGCTGTGAAACATTGCGTTTCTGAACCTGCTCCTCCCTATGGTAGATCCAGCTTTGTCCAGTTTTTCCCGGTAATCATAATTGAAATCTTTTGATTCCGGGAAAGCTTAGTCTCCTGGGCAGCGACAGCTAAAGCATTGATCATGGAACTGTACCATCCTACTGCGTATGTTTACAGGGTAATATTAGGAGGTCTGGCTCACCTCGATAATCAGCGTCTGCATCCCCAAGGTCTGAAGGTATAGGCAAAATGTGGAGATGATCAGTACATTTTCAGCTGAATAACCACACGTATATATTTATACAGAGTTGTCCTCTGTGCCATCTATTTTTGAGGGCAGAGATAGTAAAAGCAGCTTTCTTACTCTTCGTTGCCTCCCTGTTCTTCTCCCCAACATGGACGTTAAGCCACCCAATGTCAGGGATAATTAGCAGTTACCAGGTGCATCCCGTTAGCATTCTTCACAGGTAGCATTGGGGCTAATCGTGAGAATGCCATGGTTACTGTCTGCCTGTAGGGTGCCGGTTGATGACTGCTTGTGCTTTGTGGATTCCCAGAGGGCCAACGTCATACATATCTTCTGTATGTATATAGCTATATGTACACTGTGTCTGTGTATATTTGTGTGTGCGTGTATGTGTGGGTTTGGATAGATGACTTTTGGAGACCAAAATGTCCTCAAAATGTGGTAAAACCTGAAACTTCCTTACTTTTGGGGTCATTTTTCAGGTCCCAGTTTTTATAACCTCAATTATATGAAAATCTGTGAATACAATTAAAAAAGGAAAAATACCAACTTACAGTATGGTGAAGTTTAGGGGTGGGTTGGGGTTAAGGGTGTCATTATTGGGGTTGTGGTTTTTTCCATAGAAATGAATGGAAGGTCCCCACTGGATTGACATGCCAACATGTGCATGTGTATTAGGTTTATATTACATTGTGGGGACCAAATGTCCCGCATAATGTGATAACTACCTGTTGTTTTGACATTGTGCAAGCTATTTTTCAGGTCCCGAGAAAGATCTGTGAATGCAAGCAAAAAACTTAAGGTTGAACCTGGAATCCATGACATTAAGAACTGGCTGAAATACTTTGTATTACTTTTTAATAAATTGTGCAACAGCAGTGGTGCTGTAGGTTTATGACAAGCTTGAGTCTACAAAGGATTTTAGATAGGGTGCATAATAATTTGCTTCTTATGATGTTTATGTGGGACGATCCATGTCTGTTTTCTGCACATGCTTCTGTTAAATCTGTCTTATAAACAACATGGTCTACACCACTTTGTAAGGAATTACCGCATAATAGTTACACCAGTGATAAAGAAAATCCCTCAAATACAGGATTATCTGGAGGTTTCTACAGAGACCCAGACAGAACAACATACCGTAAATGGTGATAATCGTAGCCAGAGTAGCTTTTCAAAGGCGCAGCTAAATTTACATAGCTGTTGATGTGCTTCATGTACACCCACAATCGTCGAAACACAAGACACAGATGGCAGCCGATAACTTCTGCCATTCATATGTTATGCTGAAACTCTGAAGCATGGGCTGTTCTGGATGTCAGTCCTGGTGAAACTTCAATGACCAATCGCTATTTTAAATTTCAAAGCGGCTAGCCATTACCTAGAAACACTCACTGGAAATGATTCATTTCCACATTTTGTGTTATTTGTCATTTTATCTTTCACAGTCAGAGAGTTCATTATATAAATGTGAGTCAGATATAATTAAACTAACAATTGTGTATTTCTGAAAGAAATAAGAATAACTATCCTTGATAATGCAGTGCCTTCAGCTGTCTTCTGTCATTGGATGAGGATGTCAGAAGCTCAACAAAACCAAACTTCTTAGCTACTTTTGCGTGCTACAAAAAAAAATCATTAAACTTTGATCTTAATTCATTGACTCATTGGCTATTATTAAAGCGTTAAACATTTTCTGAAGGCACATTCATTTTTGTCAGAGTCTGCCTACGTTGTAGGATTCCCTGTGTGAATCCAAGTTTTCAATTTTCCAATTCTGATGTAAAGCACTAATTGTAAAAGCACACTGTGAGGTAAAATGCACATTTCCTTTTTCTCTAAAGCCCTAGGCATAGAAATATATTTTGAAAAGCAGAAATGCCTCTGTAGTTCCTCAGTACACTTTTGGAGACAAAGCGAGAGGGGAAGAAAGATAAAGGCATAAGAAGTTAATTAGCTACCCTTGGAAAATGTCGGTCTAAAGATGTAACCACTGAATAAGTATAATGGATTCTTGACAGGAAATTAGTTTAGAACTCAGCAATATTCATGAAGATGAAGGAAAAAATGACAGTGTTTGATATGGTGTCACCAAGCAACCATGCAATTAGCTGTGCCGTATTTTACCCTCACAAAGTAAACTAATTTCAAACTAGAGTGATGTTAATGTACATCTTTCAAAAAAAAATTATGAGTTTTTAAACTAGTTTAAATAAAGTCTTCATTTATCATTCGAAGCTCTTTCTCTTCACTCTCTCAACCCCCATTTCATATTTTAAAAACTTTTTGTGGATAATTGCATAATGAAGTAAATTGGGTAAGGTGAAAATCCCATATTTTATAATGTATTTTGTCCACTTCCATTCAAATTTTTAAACATGCAAGACCAAAATAGGTAATGTATGTCTGATCTTTTAGGGCAATATACAGAAATCCCCCATAATATGCTTTGCACAATGTAACAGGCCTAAACCAATTCATCCTACAGTATCATTCTTTTTCTCTCTCCAGTTATCCAGTACTGGAGTCTCCCCCAGCCAGCACAGCCGAGCAGCGAAAATCCTGGGGGGGGGGGGGGGGGGGGGGGGGAATAGCAGCTGATCACTGACAATTGTTCACAGTGTTCAGTTTTTATATATATTTTCTGTTCTGTGCATTGGTGTCTAAATACTCATAATGAAAGTGCTCAGTGATTCCAATTCATATTATTACACTGATTTGTTATTCTAGATAAACTAAACACACACACACACACACACACACACACACACACACACACACACACACACACACACACACACCCTTGTCAGATACTGTATGTTCATTGTACCCCTGTGATTGTTCCCTTCCCCATTTTGGTTAAGTACCTGCACTCCATCCCTCTTTTTGCCTCCTTATTCTGACATTACAGTAGGTCCACTTTGGAAACCCAGTCTAACCTGCCTGTTTTCTGGCCAGTTTCTATTATCATCTCCGTGTTTGGATTTTGACTGAAATTCTGTTGATTTTTTTTATTCTTGCTTCCTGGATATTGGACTACGAGTGTGGATAGTATCTTCAAAGACACCTTGCTCTGCACCAAGATCCCTTCTCCTCACCAGTACACAATCACACTGTATAGAAATATGAATGACAATGAAGACAAGAAATTATATTTTAATTTGTTTTAAAATCAGTTGATTTAACAGTCATTTTTTTTAACCAAATGCAATTATCTCAGTTGTTGTTGAAAAACATTTTTCTGTACTATAGATGATAATATCTACTGCATTCTATTGCTATTAAAGCATTATGCCCTTGATAAATGTCTCTTTTTTTATAATATAATGATCTTTCTTTGTTTCTAAATTAATGAGCATAATATTCATAATTTTTCTAGATTCCTATATTTCACTTATATTATACAATTCCATTTTGCAGGCAAACAAAGGCTAAGCAGCCGTTTTATTAGGAGAGCAGAGAAGGACACGTTTAATTGACATCTAATTGACATAAAAATAGATTCGGGGAGCCACACCAGTTCTATAACCAAAAGGTTAGTGTGACTCACTACAAGCAACAAGTGGAAGAGATCCATGTGAACCGAAAGTTTGTAACTTCGTAACAGGTTCAAATACAGTAGAACTGTGTTTGTTTGTGATTATATTTAAGGAGTTGGACTGGACGTAATAGAAATATATGGGTATAAAACAAAACAAAGCACATGAATTTATATATTTTTGGCTGAGAAAGAGGGACCGAGGGAGAAAATCAATAGAAATAACCTTGGTCACATAACCTCCCCTATGGAGACTTCCAGAGGCCATGCACCATCCCTACACAGCCTATCTATACGATTGATATTAAATTTCCGATAAATGCATTGAAGTGCTATTGAAGTTTGTACAAATGCAAGTTATATAAATAAAAAACATACAATTTGGAATGCAATAGGATATGGTTTTAGTTCCCCTAATTAATTAGTGGTCAATGTCTGATTGTTTGTACATCAAATAACAGTTTTTAGCTCTGTCTGGTGCTTCAGGATTTGAACAGTTCATTATGGTTCATGTCAAGCTCTGTTTCTCTCGCTTAAAGTAAAACAGGATAGTGTGAAAATGCGGTACTAAAACCTCCTGCAATTGAGGACGTCTTTCAGGATATATACTAATATCTAAAGGGCAAGTCTGGTCAACAAAACATTTGTCATGCATCAGTTGTCCATCTTTCCGGCCTCCTCCACCCTCCCAATCTCCATATTTGAGGCGACTTGTGGAATAGACAGTGATTGTAATTTCAATCGATCTTACTGACCTTACCCTGGAAGTCAGCTATTTGCATGTTTTATCCATTTGGACATTTCTGGAAACTCCTGTCTAATTTGCGGTACGCGGCAGCTAGACTTACTTTTGGAAGGAAATGGGAATCTGCTCTTCAGTAAATGCATTCTTTCATTCTGTTGTTGACATTTTAATGAACCTGTAAGACACATCAATTGAAGTAGAAGAAATAAGAACTTTGGAAAGGATGAGTTAATGAGAGGACGACTCGAAATCCTTTCCTTTAGTATTCCTTTCTATCCTTCTTCCTTCCTGCTTTTAACATGCAACTCTATTTCAATAACTATATTAAATAACCACATAAAAAAATTATATTGTACGGTCATGATAATTACATATAAAAGATTAAGTTATATATATCCAGTACAGGATCATGGGGGGTCTAGAGATTATCGGGGGAAACATAGGTTGGCATATCACCTAACTGCATGTCTTTGAACTGTGGGAGGAATCAGGAATACCCAGGAGGATCCCATACACCATGTGGAGAGCAGGTCCCCCAGCCCCAGAGGTGGGAGCTCACACAGCCTCCCACTGAAGCACCTTGCCAACCATAAAACATGCTCCTCAGATACAACAGATTACAAGCAATGTGATTCTTTTTGGTACATTCAGTGCTCTGTGTTTACGATGGATTGTGAATTAAAAAGTAGAGTTTATTGATTAATCATCGAAAAATACAGTGTATTGATTAATCATTGTTCAAGAGGCTGTATGGAAATGGTGGGAAATTGCTTTTAATCGCTCATTAAGGATGTGACAATTTTCTTTCTTCATGCAGGATGTCTTCTTCCTTGTCCCCTAAAGGCATGTATAGAAATCATATTAGTTACTTTTCTCCAAGAATTCAGCTCAACATAGAGATTTGGGGTACAGTTCAATGTGTGTGTCCGTGTGTGTGTGTGTGTGTGTGTGTGTGTGTGTGTGTGTGTGTGGGTGGGGGGCAAACTTTCCATTCCTGGAACATGCACAGCTGAAAATGTGTAGTAAAGAAAGAAACTACCCAGTAATTTTCTAGTAGAGAAAGCATCTACGTCATCTCACAGCTCAGACAGGGAATTGGACAGCACATCAGGGTAATTTTCAAGGTAGGGTTAAAAATGGTTCATTTATTTAATCTAGTGAACAACCACTCATTTCAGACCAATTTAATTAAAACATATTGGTATGTTCTTCATATAATGAAAACACTACACCAAGATGATGCAAAAACTGTGATCTATGTTTTTGTTCATAATTAATGATTAGTGTTCCTCATCTGATATCCCATCTTGTGTGTGGAAGAGTATTCAATTATCACCAAGTGAAAAGTGTTCAATGACACTACAATTGTTTGGAGCAGAGGATTAGGAAATATGTTACAGTTCAATGAAATGAAATTGGGTATGCATGTTCAACAATCAGTGCTCCATATTATTTGTTGCTTCTGTTGGAGATCACAAACATGTATTTATTTTGCTTTGGTCCAGTCAATGAATATTGACACCACCCGATATCCATTATTATTTGATTTGTCCTGATGAATGGACAGCGATTGCCTAGGAAGGCACAAGATCTTGTTGTCTTAAATTAAAATCAATTGAAATATTGCTGTGTTTCATCTCAAGATCCATCCATCCATCCATACATCCATCTCCTACTGCTTTTCAGGGTCGGCTAGCAGGTGCAGCAATCAAGTAGGAAAACACAGACTTCCCTCTCCCCAGCCACTTCATCCAGCACTTCCGGGGGAATCCCGAGGTGTTCCCAGGCCAGTCAAGAGACATAGTCTCTCCAGCATGTCCTGGATCTTCCCTGGGGCCTCCTCCCAGTAGGACATGCCCGGAACACCTCACCAGGGAAGCATCTAGGAGGCATCCTGACCAGATGCCTGAGTCACCTCATCTGGCTGCTCTTGATGCAGAAGAGCAGCGGCTCTATTCTGAGTCCCAAATGACCGAGCTCCTCACCCTATCTCTAAGGGAGAGCCCAGCCACCCCGCGGAGGAAACTCATTTCAGCCACTTGTATTCGCGACCTTGTTCTTTCGGTCACCACTCATGACCATACTGTAAGTGAGGACAGGAATGTAGATCGACTGGTAAATCGAGAGCTTTGCCTTTCAGCTCAGCTCTTTCTTCACTATGACAGACCGATGCAGCACCCGCATCACTGCTGACGCCGCACCGATCCGCAAGTTGATCTCCCATTCCATCCTTTCCCCACTCGTGAACAAGACCCCGAGATACTTAAACTCCTTCACTTGGGGAAGGACTCCCTCCCCGACCTGGAGAGAGCACTCCACCATTTTCCGGCTGAGGACCTTAGTCTTGGATTTGGAGGTGCTGATTTTCATCCCAGTCGTTTCACATTCAGCTGTGAACTGCTCCAGTGAGAGCCGAAGGTCATGGTTGGATGAAGCCAACAGAAGCACATCATCTGTAAAAAGCAGAGACCTAATCTTGAGGTCACCAAACCAGACACGCTCAACAGCCTGGCTGTGCCTAGAAATTCTGTCCATAAAAGTTATAAACAGAATCGGTGACAAAGGGCAGCTCTGGCGGAGTCCAACCCTTACCGGAAACGAGTTCAACTTACTGCCAACAATGTGGACCAAGCTCTGACACCAGTCGTACTGGGACCGAACAGCCCTTATAAGGAAGCCTGGCACCCCATACTCTCGGAGCACTCGCCACAGGACTACTTAAGGGACATGGTCGAATGCCTTCTCCATCTCCACAAAGCACATGTAGACTGGTTGGGCAAACTTCCATGCACCCTCCAGGACCCTGGCGAGAGTAAAGAGCTGGTTCACTGTTCCACAGCCAGGGCGAAAACCCCATTGAATCCGAGGTTCTACAATCTGGCAGACCTCCTTTACAAGACCCCCGAACCAGGAAGGCTGAGGATCCCCTTAGTTGGAAAACACCCTCTGGTCCCCCTTCTTGAAGAGGAGGACCACCACCCTGGTCTGCCAGTCCAGAGGCACTGCCCTTGATGTCCACGCGGTGCTGCAGATGTGTGTCAACCAGGACAGCCCTGCAACATCCAAAGAATTGAGGAACTCCGGGCGGATCTCATCCACTCCCTGGGCCCAGCAACTGAGGAGCTTTTTAACCACCTCAGCAACCTCCACCCCAGAGATAAGTGAGTCCACGTCCAAGTCCCCAGACTCTGCTTCCTTATTGGAAGGCATGTCGGCAGGATTGAGGAGGTCTTCGAAGTTTTCCTTCCACCGATCCACAACGTCCCGAGCTGAGCTCAGCAGCGCCCTATCCCCACTATAAACAGTGTCCATCAGCGAGTTCGGGGATTGCCTCTGCGACAGGCACTGGCCACCTTATGGCCACAGTTCCGGTCAGTCGCCTCCACAGTGGAGGTGCGGCCCATTCAGACTCAATGTCGTCTGCCTCCCCTGGGACATGGGCAAAGTTCTGCCAGAGGTAGGAGTTAAAGCTCCTTTTGATAGGGGATTTCAGCAGATGTTCCCCGTAGATCCTCACAATATGCTTCGGCCTACTAGGTCTGAGCGGCTTCCTACCCCACCAGCCGAGACAACCCACCACCAGGTGGTGATCGGATGACAGCTGCACCCCTCTCCTCACCCGAGTGTCCAGTACATGCGACCATAAGTCTGATGACATGACTATAAAATCGATCATTGAACTACGGCCTAGGGTGTCCTGGTGCCAAGTGCACATATGGACACCCTTATGTTTGAACATGATATTCATTATGGAAAATCCGTGGTGAGCACAGAAGTTCTATAACAAAACACCACTTGAGTTCAGATTGGGGGGGGGCATTCCTCCCAATCACACCCCTCCAGGTCTCACTGTCATTGCCCACGTGAGCATTGAAGTCCCCCAGCAGAACAAGAGAGTCCCCAGGATGAGCGCTTTCCAACACCCCTTCCAAAGACTCCAAAAAGGGTGGGTATTCTGAACTGCCATTTGGTGCATAAGTGCAAACAACAGTCAGGACCTGTCCCCCCACCCGAAGGCGAAGGGAGGCTACCCTCTCGTCCACCACGGTAAACCCCAAAGTCCAGGCGCCCAGCCAGGCGGCAATAAGTATGCCCATGCCTGCTCGGCGCCTCTCCCCGTGAGCAGCTCCAGAGTGGAAGAGGGTCCAGCCCCTCTTGAAAAGAGGTTCCAGAGCCCAAGCCGTGTGTCGAGATGAGCCTGACTATATCTAGTCGGAACCTCACAACCTCACACACCAGCGCAGCTCTTCCCTGCCAGAGAGGTGACATTCCATGTTCCTAGAACCAGCTTCTGCAGCTGAGGATCAGACCGCCAAGGTTCCCGCCCTCCTACAGGTGGTGAGCCCATTGGAGGGGGGACCCATGTGTCTCCTTCGGGCTGTGCCCGACCTGGCCCCATGAGTGTAGGCCTGGCCACCAAGCACTTGCCATCAAGCCCCACCCCTAGGCCTGGCTCCAGGGGACGGCCCCGATGACCTGCGTCTGGGCAAGGGAAACCATGAATCCATGTTTTTACTAAGGTGTCTAATGAGCCGCACTTCATCTGGTTCCTCACCCAGGAACTATTTACCTTGGGTGACCCTACCAGGGGCATAAAGCCCCGAGCAACTTAACTCCTGGGATCATTGGAACATGCAATCCCCTCCACCACGATAAGGTGTCGGCTCCTGGAGAGGATATTTAATAGTTTGCTTTATTAATCATGATATTACAGGAAGGGAAATCAATGAAAGTAAACAACTCCCATGAACTACTTTAGGCTATCACAAAGATTTGCATTAATGTCACATTACCAATTTCTGGAACAAACATTTACAGCCAAAGGGAGTAAAAAAGAAGTTTTCGAGCTCTTTGAAATACATTGATGATGGATTGTTTTTGCAATAGTAATGAAAAAACCCCCATTTAAGGTGACTTCATGCAGACAGTTGTAGTAATCCTAAGAAACGTAGAGGGCAGCAAAATAACCTTTTATCTGAGTATGGATGACACAGTAGTTGATCGGGCACCAACGGAGGTTATAATCGCATGTTCTTTCCATGCAGCATGGGGTTCCTCTGGGTACTCCGATGTCCTTCAGCAGTCCAAGACATGCAGATGCGCCATACCACAATTTTTCCTTTTAATCCAATTTCATTTCGATCCAAGGTACCGCTCTTGACACCGATATTTACTGCTGGCCCAACCCTAACAACTGCATAACAATAACAATTTTTGCCGAGCTCGTTGGGTGCTGGTTTCCACTGGATTGATCATTCTATCCCCCTCTGGGTGGCCCAGCCTCGTAGTAGTACATGTCCTATTTCCTATAATAATATGAAATTCATACTTTTACGTTTTTATAGATTTTAAAAATGAAACCATTCAGATTGAAAGAACCAGTATTTCAATACTGATCTGCACATGCCTAGTGTACGAATGTGTAGATGCTCTACAATGGATTGGCCCTAAGCTGCTTGGGATAGGCCCAAGACTCAACTGCAGTTCTCTGAGTGAAATACTCGGGAAAAATGGCTTTCTTTGTGGCCCTGACTATTCTCAAGCAGCACTAAAATTGACTAGCTGAGTGGTAAGGTCCACGTCAGGTTCCAGGGGTGACGGCAATAATGACGTTATTCACAGGCTGTTCGACAATCGGTCACCTGGGTCTGCAAATCAATGACTCAACAGCCAGTACATTTTTGTTGATGCTAATGTATTTCCTGGTGGTATTCAGTACAGGAAATGTTCATAGTAACAATGTACAAATTGTTCAGAGCATTTCTGTGGTTAGAGAGTTACAGTTACTTTGTGAGGTGAGAAACCAGAGAAGTGCACTGCGAAAAATAGGCCACTGCAACACAGCCTGGTTCCTGAAGGCACAACTATAGGCTTTCTTCTGAAGTACCACTCAGGTATGATTTTTTATGCATTCTAAGAGTACTTTTATACACAATTATCATGTTTGTCATTAATTGATTTTATTTCTATCCTGCCTATCATGAAAATAAATCGATACACCTGATTCAGTTGAATAATGCAACAGATGTAGCAAACAGCAGCTGGCATAAACAGTAAGGATGTATGAGGGATAAGCATTGTTAGTGTCAGTCGAATCCCAAATGATCATGTCTTTTATCATGCATACCTACTGTATTCATTAAAGGAGACATAAGGACATCCAAGTTAGTAAGCACTCAGGAAGAGCTCTCAAGATCTCTTAAGGCCAGAGGAACTACCGACCATGTCCAAAGCCACATCCATACCCATGCCAGGGTATACACACTCCTTCTGTTGCTGCTTTGAGGGTAAGTGATTCGTGTAAATTGTGTCATAGGCTGCCATATAATGTAAACACAACTGTGAAAGAGTAACGGCTCACCCTGTTACACCTCTACTGCACATCACCTCTTAGAGTTAAGGGACAATTTTGCAATGTTAGTAGTAGTAGTGAACTCTTTCCCGCTGAAATGGTAGGGTGGCTGCTTTTTAATTTTCTTTTTTTTTTTTTTTTAGTACAGAGCATGTGTGGAGCATGTGGTCTAAGTTACCTTCGTCGTGCTCCTACTGTATATCGAT